>NC_053025.1:294710275-294843088 GCF_003073215.2 Triticum urartu | reverse complement strand
GATCATTGTTTCTGCTTGTCACACGAAGCTTTTGGTGATCCGTGTTGAACTCAATCATGAGATGGAGGAGGTAGAATCCATCTTTCTTGCTTGGTTTCAGGACATGGATGAAGTAGAAGTTAGTTTTATGCGAGAAACCCAACTTCTTGTTCCTTTGTTTCCTGATCTGTAGGTAGCCACCCCTAATGCTGAAGCCTTGGAGAGCATCATCTAGAATATTCATTATGTGGGTGCAGTCCTTCTTCTCGTAGTCTCTGGTAGGGTCGAAATACATGGCATGGGAGACTCGCGGGTAAAGAACGATAAGGACGGTGCACCCGTTGCTGCGGGGAAAAGACACCTCAAATTATTCTCCATATGACTGAGAAGGAATGTTTGAAATGTACGAAAGGGTTGTCCGAAACTGACTTACTTTGGATGATAAGGCAGGAGGACAATTTCCTGGTCCTTATTCTGTACCAAGAAATTTTGGAGGTACTCCCTACCAGTTTCACGCTCAAAGTCGCCAAGTCTCAAGAAAGACTCATGCATGTAGTACGGATCCACCACACAGATTTGCGAGACTTCTTCTCTCTTCATGACGGAGCTCATATGTAGCGCAAAAAGGCAGATGATTGTAAAATCGAGCTGCCTTGTTAGAAACATCTCAAAGATATGGTCAAACCGCTGGAAGAACACCTCCGCGGGTCGTGTGTCAACGTAGCACTTCCCCTCAAGCACACGAGCCGCGCGTGTAGGATATCCTGGATCCTTCGAGGCTAGTAGGCTTGTCTCAGTCGACAACACACGGTCGTGCAGTCTCCTGAGATCCCCTAATAGTGCCTCCAGCAGTTTCGGTGGTAGCATCGGCTCGCCCATGAGATGGAACCTGGCCGCACCTTTCATGGGTACACGCTCTTTAGAATCCATCGTCTGGATGCTATGTGCTCTGGTTTGTTTGGAGGCAGCTATCTTTCCCGATCTCTTCCTCTCCTTTTTCTTGGGCACACCTTCCAGACCCTTCCTTAACCCTTGCCCAGTGTTGCCAGGCTAAACACTGTACAACCCCTGGCTAGTCGAGCCTGTGTTGAGGCGGCATCTTAAGGCGTGTCCTGTGAGGATTTCATGAAGAGAGACTTGTTGCAAACCCTGCTACGATGTTCCTGCCCGGGCAGATCATCCATATCCTCATTAGCATCATGCTGATAGCCCGATTCGTCATATGGTTGACTCGTCATATCTAAGTCACCCTCATATGTGTTTGTATTGAGGAAACCCATTGGGTCCTTGATAGCCCACAAGTATAGGGGATCGCAACAATTTTCGAGGGTAGAGTATTCAACCCAAATTTATTGATTTGACACAAGGGGAGCCAAAGAATATTCTCAAGTATTAGCAGCTGAGTTGTCAATTCAACCACACCTGGAAACTTAAATCTGCAGCAAAGTATTTAGTAGCAAAGTAATATGATAGTAGTGGTAATGGTAGCAAAAGGTAACGGTAGCGAAAGTAATGTTTTTGGTATTTTGTAGTGATGATAGCAATAGCAACGGAAAACTGAATAAGCGAAGAACAATATATGGAAAGCTCGTAGGCAACGGATCGGTGATGGAGAATTATGTCGGATGAGGTTCATCATGTAACAATCATAACCTAGGGTGACACAGAACAAGCTCCAGTTCATCAATGTAATGTTGGCATGTATTCCTAATATAGTCATACATGCTTATGGAAAAGAACTTGCATGACATCTTTTGTCCTACCCTCCCATGGCAGCGGGGTCCTATTGGAAACTAAGGGATATTAAGGCCTCCTTTTAATAGAGTACCGGAACAAAGCATTAACACATAGTGAATATATGAACTCCTCAAACTACGGTCATCACCGGTAAGTATCCCGATTATTGTCACTTCGGGGTTAACGGATCATAACACATAATAGGTGACTATAGACTTGCAAGATAGGATCAAGAACTCTCATATATTGATGAAAACATAATAGGTTCATATCTGAATTCATGGCACTCAGGCCCTAGTGACAAGCATTAAGCATAGCAAAGTCATAGCAACATCAATCTCAGAACATAGTGGATACTAGTGATCAAACCCTACCAAACCTAACTCGATTACATGATAGATCCCATCCAACCCATCATCGTCCAGCAAGCCTACGATGGAATTACTCACGCACGGCGGTGAGCATCATGAAATTGGTGATGGAGGATGGTTGATGATGACAATGGCGACGGATTCCCCTCTTCGGAGCCCTGAACGGACTCCAGATCAGCCCTCCCGAGAGGTTTTAGGGCTTGGCGGCGGCTCCGTATCGTAAAACGCGATGAATTCTTCTCTCTCATTTTTCATCCCCGAAACCAAATATATAGAGTTGGAGTTGAGGTCAGAGGAGCTCCAGGGGCCCACGAGGTAGGGGGCGCGCCCTAGGGGGGCAGGCGTGCCGCCCACCCTCGTGGATAGGTGGTGGGCCCCCTGGCCTTCATCTTTCCAATGATTTTTTATTATTTCTGAAAAGTTGTTCCATGAAGTTTCAGGTCATTCCGAGAACTTTTGTTTCTGGTCATAAATAACACCATGGTAATTCTGCTGAAAACAACGTCAGTCCGAGTTAGTTCCATTCAAATCATGCAAGTTAGAGTCCAAAACAAGGGCAAAAGTGTTTGGAAAAGTAGATACGACGGAGACGTATCCACTCCCCCAAGCTTAAACCCTTGCTTGTCCTCAAGCAATTCAGTTGATAAACTGAAAGTGATAAAGAAAAACTTTTACAAACTCTGTTTGCCCTTGTTGTTGTAAATATGTAAAGCCAGCTTTCAAGTTTTCAGCAAATGTTATGACTAACCACATTCACAATAACGCTTAGGTATCAAGTTTACTCATATCAATGTCATAATCAACTAGCGAGCAATAATAATAAATCTCGGATGACAACACTTTCTCAAAACAATCATAATATGATATAACAAGATGGTATCTTGCTAGCCCTTTCTGAGACCGCAAAACATAAATGCAGAGCACCTTTAAAGATCAAGGACTGACTAGACATTGTAATTCATGGTAAAAGAGATCCAGTCAAGTCATACTCAATGTAAACTAACAGTAATGAATGCAAATGACAGCGGTGCTCTCCAACTGGTGCTTTTTAATAAGAGGATGATGACTCAACATGAAAGTAAATAGATAGGCCCTTCGCAGAGGGAAGCAGGGATTTGTAGAGGTGCCAGAGCTCGATTTTGAAATAGAGGTGAATAATATTTTGAGCAGTATACTTTCATAGTCAACATAACAACCAAGAGATGGCAATATCTTCCATGCTACACACATTATAGGCGGTTCCCAAGCAGAATGGTAAAGTTTATACTCCCTCTCCACCAACAAGCATCAATCCATGGCTTGCTCGAAACAACGAGTGCCTCCAACTAACAAGAGTCCCATGGGGAGTTTTGTTTGCAATTATTTTGATTTGATTTGCATAAAGCATGGGACTGGGCATCCCGGTGACCAGCCATTTTTCTCGTGAGTGAGGATGCAGTCCACTCCTCTTGAGAATAACCCGCCTAACATGGAAGATACGGACAGCCCTAGTTGATACATGAGCTATTCGAGCATACAAAACATGATATTTATTTGAAGGTTTAGAGTTTGGCACATACAAATTTACTTGGAACGGCAGGTAGATACCGTATATAGGTAGGTATGGTGGACTCATATGGAATAACTTTGGGGTTTATGGAGTTGGATGCACAAGTAGTATTCCCGCTTAGTACAGGTGAAGGCTATCAAAAGACTAGGAAGCGACCAGCTAGAGAGCGACAACAGTCATGAACATGCATTAAAATTAATCAACACCGAATGCAAGAATGAGTAGGATATAATCCACCATGAACACAAATATCATGAAGGCTATGTTGATTTTGTTTCAACTACATGTGTGAACATGCGCCAAGTCAAGTCACTTAAATCATTCAGAGGAGGAAACCACCCTATCATACCACATCACAACCATTTTAGTAGCATGTTGGCACGCAAGGTAAACCATTATAAGCTCCTAGATAATCAAGCATGTAACAAGAACTATGATCTCTAGTTATCATTGCAAACATGTTTATTCATAATAGGCTGAACCAGGAACGATGAACTAATCATATTTACAAAAACAAGAGAGGTCGAGTTCATACCAGCTTTTCTCATCTCAATAAGTTCATCATATAATCATCATTATTGCCTTTCACTTGCACGACCGAACGATGTGGATAATAATAATAGTGCACGTGCATTGGACTAAGCTGGAATCTGCAAGCATTCAATAAACAGGAGAAGACAAGGCAATATGGGCTCTTTTGTCACATCAACAATAATGCATATAAGAGCCACTTCAACAATTTAATTATGGTCTTCTCCTATCGACCCCCAAAGAAAAGAAAAGAAATAAAACTATTTACACGGGAGACCTCCCAACAAGTAAAAGAAGAACAGGAAATCTTTTTGGGTTTTCTTTTTAATTACTACTACAAGCATGGAAAGTAAACTAACTAAAAGCTACAACTAATTTTTTTCTTAAGTTTATCAAACACACAAGAAGAAAGCATAAAAAGGGAAATAAACCAGCATGGATGATACAATGAAAAAGTATGAGCACCGACATCTGGCAATGAGTGTGTGGACATAAATGTAATGTCGGTGAGAAATACGTACTCCCGCAAGCTTAGGCTTTTGGGCCTAAGTTGGTCTATGGCCATGGTTGACCTGGCGGATATCCATAGTAGAAGTTGGGGTCGTACTGAGATGCAGCGGCTATTGCCTCCTGAGCTACAGCATGGCGACGAGCGGCCTCCGCCCTCCTCTCGTACTCATCTTCCTCCTCTTTGGTAATAACATATCTTCCTTTTGCCTGATAATCAAAGAAGGCAGGAGCAGGGAGAGTAATATGGACAACATGACATCTATCAAAGATTAAACGATGCTGGAGAGGTGATTCATTCCTCTCGACAAACTGGTGGTGAACCATAGCATTAAAGTCTAGGTAAGCAGGAGGAAACTCAATATCATTTTCGCGTATGGCTACACCAAGAAAATTAGCTATGCGGGTTGCATAAATTCCACCAAAGAAATCTCCATTAAATTTATTAAGATGCAACCTACATGCAACAATGGCTCCCAAATTATAAGATTTATCTCCTAACACAGCACTCCTAAGAATACTGAGGTCAGGGACACACATGTGGCATGCCTCATCTTTACCATTAATGCATCTACCTATGAAGAGAGCAAAATAATGTATAGCAAGAAAGTGAATGCTCCCTATGGTAACTTGTGTTATATCTCTAGATTATCCCACAGTTATACTAGCAAGAAAATCTCTAAATTCATATTTGCGAGGATCCCTGATACTATCCCATTGTGGAAGTTTGCAAGCAGTGGTAAAATCCTCTAAGTCCATAGTGTAAGAATTTTCATAAAGATCAAACAGGATAGTTGGAGAATTACGTGAAGATGAAAATTCAAACCTCCTCACAAAGGAACTAGTGATATAGTGATACTGGCTGCACTTTTCTTCCTCGAAGCTCACAAGATCAGCATTACGCAAATATGCGTTAAATTCTTCCTTAATTCCCGCTCGATCCATAAAATTTTCCGAAGGCCATTCACAAGGACGCACTGGTGCGTCTCTTGGTGGCTCTTCATCAGCATCACGCATTGCAAGCCTGGGTCCTTGCTTCCTTGAAGAACCACCTTGGAACATTTTCCTAAGCATATTTCCTCCTCTGAAAAATTTCTGAAATTTTTAGTAACTTCAAAATAAAAGTAAACCAAACTCAATAATATTGATAGCAACTACTCCTACAAGTGCCTAGGGCCTATATCATGCATCAAAACTACTTTTGACCATATAAATTTGACATGCAAGCTCAAGAACATGGTCACCTAGGCAGCAAAAATTTGCAATGAATAAAGCACTAGAACAAAAACTAATTGGACCAATGGAGGAGTCACACACCAAGGAACAATCTCCCCAAGCAGTTTTGTGAGAGGTGCTTTGTGCAAGGAGATCGAAAATGGCAGCAAAATGAGCTTGGACTCGGGTTTGAGATGGATATTCGTGTTTGGGGGAGGAAGGAGTGTGTGGGTGAAAGGATAAGTGGAGGAGGGCCACCGTGGGCCCACGAGGCAGGGGCGCGCCCTCCACCCTCGTGGCCAGGTGGATGACCCCCCTGCTGTGTTCTTAGTGCCAAATATTCTCAAATATTCTAGAAAAAATCATATTTAAATTTCAGGGCATTTGGAGAACTTTTATTTTCGGGGTATTTTTATATTACACGGATAATTCAGATAACAGATGGAAAAATACTATTTTTATTTTATTTAATATAAATAACAGAAAGTAAAAGGAGGGTACAGAAGGTTGTGCCTTCTAGTTTCATCCATCTCACGATCATCAAAAGGAATCCACTAACAAGGTTGATCAAGTCTTGTTAATGAACTCATTCCGAATAACATGGAACCGGAGATATTTCAAATAATACTATGTTACCTCAACGGGGATATGCACATCCCCAATAATAAGAATATCATATTTCTTCTTGACAGTAGGAAGAGGAAATTCAAAACCTCCAAATATAATCGATGGGATTTTTCCAATAGAGTTGATACTATGAACTTGAGGTTGTTTCCTTGGAAAGTGTATCGTATCCTCATTACCATTAACATGAAAAGTGACATTGCCTTTAGTGCAATCAATAACAGCCCCTGCAGTATTCAAAAAGGGTCTTCCAAGAATAATAGACATACTATCGTCCTCGGGAATATCAAGAATAACAAAGTCCGTTAAAATAGTAATGTTTGCAACTACAACAGGCACATCCTCACAAATACCGACAGGTATAGCAGTTGATTTATTAGCCATTTGCAAAGATATTTCAGTAGGTTTCAACTTATTCAAATCAAGTCTATGATATAAAGAGAGAGGCATAACACTAACATCGGCTTGAAGATCACATAAAGCAGTTTTAACATAGTTTCTTTTAATGGAGCATGGTATAGTGGGTACTCCTGTATCTCCAAGTTTCTTTGGTATTCCACCCTTAAAAGTATAATTAGCAAGCATGGTGGAAATTTCAGCTTCCGGTATCTTTCTTTTATTTGTAACAATATCTTTCATATACTTAGCATAAGGATTCATTTTGAGCATATCAGTTAATCGCATACGCAAAAAGATAGGTCTAATCATTTCAGCAAAGCGCTCAAAATCCTCATCATCCTTTTTCTTGGATGGTTTGGGAGGAAAAGGCATAGGTTTCTAAACCCATGGTTCTCTTTCTTTACCATGTTTCCTAGCAACAAAGTCTTTATTATCATAACGTTGATTCTTTAATTGTGGGTTATCAAGATCAACAGTAGGTTCAATTTCTATATCATTATCATTACTAGGTTGAGCATCATCATGAACATTATCATTAACATTATCACTAGATTCAGGTTCATTACCAGATTGTGTTTCAGCATCAGAAATAGAGATGTCATTTGGATTCTCTAGTGTTTCAACAATAGGATCACTAGAAGCATGCAAAGTCCTATCATTTTTCTTTTTCTTCCTATTAGAAGGACTAGGTGCATCCACATTATTTCTCTGAGAATCTTGCTCAATTCTCTTCGGGTGGCCTTCAGGATACAAAGGTTCCTGAGTCATTCTACCACCTCTAGTCATAACTCTAACATCATTATCATTATTCTTACTATTCAATTCATTGAGCAAATCATTTTGAGCTTTAAGTACTTGTTCTACTTGAGTGCTAACCATAGAAGCATGTTTACTAATAAGTTTAAGTTCACCTTTGACATTAGCCATATAATCACCCAAGTGTTCAAGCATATTTGAATTGTATTTCAATTGTCTACCAAAATAAGCATTAAAATCTTCTTACTTAATCATAAATTTATCAAACTCATCTAAGCATGGGCTAGCAAACTTAGTAAATGGGATTTCAGCTTTATCATATCTATAGAGAGAATTTACCTTTACTACCTGTGTCGGGTTATCAAGACCATGAGTTTCTTCAATAGGTAAAGGATTAAGATCATATGTTTCTTCAACAGGCGGTAAACTAAGACCATGTATTTCTTCAATAGGAGGTAAATTCTTAACATCTTCAGCTTTAATACCTTTTTCTTTCATAAATTTCTTTGCCTCTTGCATATCTTCAGGACTGAGAAATAGAATACCCCTCTTCTTCGGAGTTGGTTTGGGAATAGGCTCAGGAATTGGCTCCGGAGCTGGCTCAGGAAGTGTCCAATTATTTTCATTTGTCAATATATTATTCAATAGAATTTCAGCTTCATCCGGTGTTCTTTCCCTGTAAATAGAACCAGCACAACTATCCAGGTAATCTCTGGAGGCATCGGTTAGTCCATTATAAAAGATATCAAGTATTTCATTTTTCTTAAGAGGATGATCAGGCAAAGCATTAAGTAACTTGAGAAGCCTCCCCCAAGCTTGTCGGAGACTCTCTTCTTCAATTTGCACAAAATTATATATATCCCTTAAAGCAGCTTGTTTCTTATGAGCAGGGAAATATTTAGAAGAGAAGTAATAAATCATATCCTGGGGACTACGCACACAACCAGGATCAAGAGAATTAAACCATATCTTAGCATCACCCTTTAATGAGAACGGAAATATTTTAAGGATATAATAGTAACGAGTTCTCTCATCAGTAGTGAACAGGGTGGCTATATCATTTAATTTAGTAAGATGTGCCACAACAGTTTCAGATTCATAGCCATGAAAAGGATCGGATTCAACCAAAGTAATTATATCAGGATCAATAGAGAATTCATAATCCTAATCAGTAACAAAGATAGGTGAAATAGCAAAAGCAGGGTCAGGTTTCACTCTAGCATTAAGAGATTTCTGCTTCCATTTAGCTAATAACCTCTTGAGCTCGTATCTATCTTTGCAAGCTAAAATAGCAAAAGAAGCTTCTTTATCAAAAACATAACCCTCAGGAATAACAGGTGAGTCTTCATCATCACTTTCATCAATATTATCAAATTCAATATTTTAATTCTCTCTAGCCCTAGCAAGTTGTTCATCAAGAAATTCACCAAGTGGCACAGTAGTATCAAGCATAGAAGTAGTTTCATCATAAGTATCATGCATAGCAGAAGTGGCATCATCAATAACATGCAACATATCAGAACGAATAGCAGAAGCAGGTTTAGGTGTCGCAAGCTTACTCAAAACAGAAGGTGAATCAAGTGCAGAGCTAGATGGCAGTTCCTTACCTCCCCTCGTAGTTGAGGGATAAATCTTAGTTCTCAGATCTTTCAAGTTCTTCATAATGATAAGCATCTATAAATCCCAAGTGACTCAAAGAATAGAGCTATGCTCCCCGGCAACGGCGCCAGAAAATAGTCTTGGTAACCCACAAGTATAGGGGATCGCAACGGTTTTCGAGGGTAGAGTATTCAACCCAAATTTATTGATTCGACACAAGGGGAGCCAAAGAATATTCTCAAGTATTAGCAGCTGAGTTGTCAATTCAACCACACCTGGAAACTTAATATCTGCAGCAGAGTATTTAGTAGCAAAGTAATATGATAGTAGTGGTAACGGTAGCAAAAGGTAACGACAGCAAAAGTAATCCTTTTGGTATTTTGTAGTGATGACAGCAATAGCAATGGAAAAGTAAATAAGCGAAGAACAATATATGGAAAGCTCGTAGGCAATGGATCGGTGATGGAGAATTATGTCGGATGCGGTTCATCACATAACAATGATAACCTAGGGTGACACAGAACAAGCTACAGTTCATCAATGTAATGTAGGAATGTATTCCGAATATAGTCGTACGTGCTTATGGAAAAGAACTTGCATGACATCTTTTGTCCTTCCCTCCCGTGGCAGCGGGGTCCTATTGGAAACTAAGGGATATTAAGGCCTCCTTTTAATAGAGTACCAGAACAAAGCATTAACACATAGTGAATACATGAACTCCTCAAACTACGGTCATCACCGGTAAGTATCCCGATTATTGTCACTTCGGGGTTAACGGATCATAACACATAATAGGTGACTATAGACTTGCAAGATAGGATCAAGAACTCTCATATATTGATGAAAACATAATAGGTTCAGATCTGAAATCATGGCACTCGGGCCCTAGTGACAAGCATTAAGCATAGCAAAGTCATAGCAACATCAATCTCAGAACATAGTGGATACTAGGGATCAAACCCTAACAAACCTAACTCGATTACATGATAGATCCCATCCAACCCATCACCGTCCAGCAAGCCTATGATGGAATTACTCATGCACGGCGGTGAGCATCATGAAATTGGTGATGGAGGATGGTTGATGATGACGATGGCGACGGATTCCCCTCTCTGGAGCCCCGAACGGACTCCAGATCAGCCCTCCCGAGAGGTTTTAGGGCTTGGCGGCGGCTCCGTATCGTAAAACGCGATGAATTCTTCTCTCTCATTTTTTCTCCCCGAAACCAAATATATAGAGTTGGAGTTGAGGTCGGAGGAGCTCTAGGGGGCCCACGAGGTAGGGGCGCACCCTAGGGGGGCAGGTGCACCCCCACCCTCGTGGACAGGTGGTGGGCCCCCTGGCCTTCATCTTTTGTAAGGATTTTTTATTATTTCCAAAAAGTTGTTCCGTGAAGTTTCAGGTCATTCCGAGAACTTTTGTTTCTGCACATAAATAACACCATGGTAATTCTGCTGAAAACAGCGTTAGTCCGGGTTAGTTCCATTCAAATCATGCAAGTTAGAGTCCAAAACAAGGGCAAAAGTGTTTGGAAAAGTAGATACAACGGAGACGTATCAGTCCTCCATCTCCTCCGTATTATAATCCATTCTCTGTTCTACGGGACCGATTACATCAGGCAGTACTATTTGACCCCCTTCATCACGTAAACAGTCGCTCTCACCTGACAGTACAGGAGCTGGTAATTGCGTAGGCGGGGTGGTGGTCTCCATACATGCTAGTTGATGTGTGGTTATTGGTGTGCTCTTGGCCGGCTCGAGATGAATAAGATTCTTCGTCCATAGGAGCACCCAACCCTTGCAGCTTCCAATCCGTGGTGGGGTCTCGTCGTCCTCTCCTCCTAGGCATAATGGAGGAGGTAAATCCTCGTGCCCCAATGTCACACTCGACAAGGTAACCCTGAAGTGCCTAGCGGGCATCGGCTGGTTGTGGAATGTGAGATCCAAGGGCTTCGTTATCACCCCCTTTCCTACGTCCACCTTCTGGCCTTTGATCAAGTAGAGTACGGTGCATGGGGTTTTGTCGTCCTGCAAACACATGTCTGCGGCGTAAAACATCCGAAAGGCAACGGAAATGGAATATTCTATATATATATATATGTTCGTGCGACATGTAATTACCGTGAGGACGTCGAGCTCGGCCAAAGACGAAGGCCCGCCTAGCATGCCAGAGAGTGAGGATGGGCTACTATGAGTGGGTGCGGGTGCGAGAGGAGGCCCACTTACGTGAGCAAGTGATTGTGCGGTGGTGTTGTTGTTCACGGAGTTGCTCGCGACGAAACTGGGCAACATGAAATCATGTACCATCTTGTCTGGATTTTCCTTCGTCCAGTTGATGATAGCCGGGACCAAGTTAGTAGCAAAATCATTTCTGCAGGCAGTTATAGCGGCATTGACTGCCTGCTGTAGCAACTCATTTTTCTCCTCGGCTGTTTTTTTCGCCTCCTCAGCTGCTTTTTTTCTCGAACGCAAGCTTCTCCTTCTTGTTGATGTCCGCCTGACTAAACTTCTTTTTCTGCTTGTTGGCCTCCGAGCCCTCATTGTAAAACACCTTCCACGTTGCTCCATCTCCGGCGCCGTGCCCACAACCATATTGCGGCCACTGGCCCAAAGGGAGTCCCTTAAGTTCGTTCAAGGCCCGGTTGAGAGGGGTGTCCCACTTGGGCCTCATCGGAGAAGTAGGGCTTTCGGCTGCAAGCTGGTGTTGCTTCTCCTGCAGAAGGAACGTGCACCGTTTAGGAATGTGTAGTCGACTAGATCTGGAGCTAAATGTAAGGTGGTAAAAGAATAATTACCAGTAGTCTAATCAATCTCCTCGTGATCTGGTCCGTGTAAAAAACCTTCTTTTCCTTGTCCCACTTGTAGTGGGCCCTGATGAAGTCGCGCTCCAAGGGGTTAGTGAACTTCGCGAAAGGGTCTGGAAGACCCGTAGCTTCACGTTCCGTGTCCTCCTTATCCCATATGGGCCTTTTACCGAAGTAGCCACGGCTTCCGAGGCGATGCTTCCCCGTGTTCCTTTGCTGAAGGCTCTTGAATTTCGCAGCCTTAGCCTTGGCTGCCTCGATAGCGCAAGTGTCCTTGAAATTTTTGAACTCCTCTTCCATAAGCGTCGGATTTTCCTCCAGAATCTTGGACAAGGGTTCCTCAGCCTCAATAGCTCGTTTCACCCTCCCTTTCTAGGATGCCAAATCATTGCTGAACATGCCCATGGTGTGATTGTTAATCTTTTTCATCTTCAGATCATCCCACGGTTGTTCTATGTTATCATCCCGGTCGGGGAACTTGAATCTCTTGTGCAACTTCGTCAGGAGCAACTGCGTCAAATGTTCTTTACTCCTTAAGTCATTGTCGTTGATGCTCGCGCATTCCCGTAGGATGCATCCTACTTGGTTCGCATAGCACTTGCGAGGTTCTTCCGGCTCTAATGGCTCAAACTTCCCATGTGCCATCTTTGTGATCACCAGTCATCCAATGCCTAGTTTGTTAGGTTTTCGTATCCTCTACTTCTTCTTTTCCGTAGCGGCATCGGTGCCGGTACCTTTCCCGCCGGTCTCGGCGCCGCCATCGGTGTCGGCGCCGTCGATGTCGATGTCGGCATTAGTACCATCATCGAGGCTGACATGCAAACCTTAACGTTGCTTAGCAGTCAAAAAGTCGAGGTACTCTTGTTCACCCTCATAATCCATCTCGTCTACATCTTGGTCAGAAGGCCCGGTTTCTTCGTTGTTTGACATTGTCTCCTATGATTAAGTCTCCTCATTTAATTCTAAAAGTATGATAAAATGAGAAATGACATAAAAAAGATCTATGTTTGCCGGAATGTCGTTGCCCAGCAACTCCCGACACTCGATATGCCTACTATCTAGCACAAGTCATGCCAAAATTCATGAAAAATTTCGGCATGACCTTTGCTAAAAATGGACATATCGAGCGCCCGAAATTCACCGGAACAGAAATGAATCAACATTCCGACGTAACATAGGCTACTCGGATCATTTACCCTGCACATAATCATCATGTCCAAATGACATGTCCAAATTCCAAATATGACATGTCCAAAACATCACATGTCCACATATCACATGTCCACTTCAAATTTGCATATAAAAGGAAGAAAAATATAGAACTTGAAGAAAAAACCTAGCTAAGTTCATAACTAAATATATAACCTAATTAACCATCTGCCCTAACTAAAAACTAAGTAAATTAACGAAAGAACCCTAGCTACCAGAGAGAGTAGGAGCGGTGGAGGCTTATAGAGGGTGCAGGCCCGACGACGGCCGGGGTTGGGAGGGGTTGGTGCCGGGGTCGGAGTCGGGGTCGAGCGCCGGGGCCGGAGCCAGGGTCGGGGCCAGGGGCGAGCGCCGGGGTCAGGGGCGAGCCCAGGGGCGCGGCGAGGGTAGGGCTCCGGCAGCGTGACGGGGGAAGAGAAAGTGTGGGGATTTGAGGGAAAAGAGGCGGGATGAAGAGAGGAGTTGGGATTTGGGGGGAAAGAGGCGGGATGAAGAGAGGAGTGGGGATTTCGGGGGTTAACTGGGCATAGAAGTAGCGCGTTTAAACAAAACATGCTATAGCTACTCCAGGTAGCTATAGCGGTTTTACAGGGAAACCGGTACTGCTATCTTCACTAGCTGTAGCTCTTTTCTCAGAAAAGCGCTGCTGCTATAACCAGTACCTATATAGCAGTTTTCCTGTTTGTTTCCTTCTATTTTCTTTTCCTTTATTTTCTCTCACTTTTCTTTTCTTTTTTCCCGAGAGTAGTGAATGAAGGGAAGGCGATATATATTGCATCACTTGACGGTTATGTATGTATATAGAATAGGAACATATATATTACATCATTGGACCCATCCATAATAATGGCTAAGCGTGTATACAAAATAGGAACATATATATTACATCATTTGACCGATAACGTATGGTTCCTCAGCGTTGACGTTTTTGTTTCTGAGTGAGCTTCTTTCCCTTCTTGTTTGTTGAAGAATAATTGAGCCCCTCGTTGTGACTTTTCCTTTTCCATGGAGTACGATTTTTCTTAGGTAATGTAGTATTGATTCTTCTTTTGACGTATACTTCATCATCATCGTCATCTTCCCTCATTGGGTTGCCGTACTAATCGTAGTCTTCCTCGTTGGCGACTCCATCCATTCCAATGATGTTCCTTTTGCCTCTCCACACGACAACACGACTGGGATTGTGCGGATCAGTTATGAAGAAGCATTGTGTCACGTGCTTAGCGTGTACCCATGGCTCGTTTTTTGCGATAGCGTTCATGATAGCACTCTTGGCATCGGGTATAGTCATGGTAGTGAAATACCGGTTTTCTCTTTCGACATTCTTAGCCCATCTAACACGGAACATCTCGTGTTGTGCAGTCTAGAGTAGTCAAGCTCCCAGATCTCCTCGACCCTTCCGTAAAATCTATCAGTTGCGTTGTTGTTGCTACCCATCATGCATTCCATCGTCACCCCTGAGTTCTGATCATCACTGTCCATATCTTTGGCCTCCGTGTGGAACATGTATCCATTGATATCGTATGCCTGATAGGTTACGAGGTTGGGCGAGGGGCCATGTGCTAAGGCGTATATGAGCAATCCGTCCTTAGAGCTCTCCTCCGGGGGATTAGCAACAATATGCTCTTTGAACCAATGCAAGAAAGTGGAGTTGTGCCCTCTAGTAACTTCGGCGTCCGTCCTGCATACCCCCTGGTCACGATACTTCTTTGTGATAATTTCTTTGTGCAGTGCCACGAAAGGATCTACCTCGTCTAGGTGTTGTAGCACTACCAAGTTTGCTCTGTCAAAGTCGCTGCGTCGATCTGAGTATGCGACATGCAGTTCCCTGCGACTGTTACAGTGACCTTCTCCTTCGAGCCTCCCATCGTGCTTGTTAACAGACAAACCAACACCAACACTAGGTGGCTGGTCTGCGCCATATAGAAAATTATCGTAGAAAGAGATGCACTCTTGTGTCAGATAGCCCTGGACGATGCTTCCATCCGGACGGGACATGTTACAAACGAATCCTTTGATGATCCCATTCATCCTCTCAAACGACATCATGTTGTGCAGGAATGACGGCTCCAGGTCTATTATATCGTCCACAATATGGACACACAGATGCACCATCACGTCAAAGAACGTGTGTGGGAAGTACATCTCAAGCTCATTCAGTATCACAATGATCTCTTCCTGTAGCCTTCGGAGCTTCTTCACACTGATAGACTTTTGAGAGATGAAGTCGAAAAAGTTGCAGAGACCAATAAGCGTGTCACGGACATGCTTGTCCATTATCCCTCTAAGGGCAACACATAGTATCTGCGTCATCATCACATGACAGTCATGGGACTTCATTCCACCGAACCTTTTCTTGTCCGTGTCTAGATATCTGCTTATCTTGCCACAGTAACCGAAACTAACTATGACTCCGGTAAGGCACTTAAAGAATTGATCGATCTCAGCCTAACTTAAGGTGAAGCAAGAAGGGAGGCAATAATCCTCTTCCTTTACTTTCGTGCACATCTTCTCCTGCGCCTCTGTCTCCGTCTCTGTCTCGTCTGACTTTTTACGGGTCGGCATGTGCAGATCTTCCCTGATATTCAAATCTTGCAAGTCTTTTCTTGCCTTTGGCCCATCCTTGGTCTTATCCGGCATGTTCATCAGTGTCGCGAGCAAGCTCTCAAGGATATTCTTACATATATGCATTTGATCAAGGCAATGAGGTATATCGAGTTTGTGCCAATACTCCAACTCCCAGAACACAGACCTCGTCTTCCATACCTTCAGCAGCGGCTCCAGCGCCTTTTTCATCGTCTTTCCCGGCGCGGGGCACTGTTTCCAGTTTTTCAGTAGCTCATCGATTTCGGTGCCGCTCCGCTTACGTGGAGGTCCTCGATGCTCAGCGTGACCATTGAATAGATCTCCATGGTTTCTCCACGGGTCGTCCGGTTCGAGCCATCTCATAAGCGGCGATGAAAAGCCAACTAAGGGAGTCCTAGAATAGGGGGTCTTCGGACAGCCGGACTATATCCTTTGGCCGGATTGTTGGACTATGAAGATACAAGATTGAAGAATTCATCTTGTGTCCGAATGGGACTTTCCTTGGCGTGGAAGGCAAGCTTGGCAATACGGATATGTAGATATCATCCCTTGTAACCGACTTTGTGTAACCTAGCCCCCTCCGGTGTCTATATAAACTGGAGGGTTTAGTACGTAGGACAATAGACAATCATACCATAGGCTAGCTTCTAGAGTTTAGCCTCTACGATCTCATGGTTGATCAACTCTTGAAAAACTCATATCATCAATATGAATCAAGCAGGACGTAGGGTATTACCTCCATCAAGAGGGCCCGAACCTGGGTAAAGATCGTGTCCCCTGCCTCCTATTACCATCTGCCCTAGACACACAGTTCGGGACCCCCTACCCGAGATCCGCCGGTTTTGACACCGACATTGGTGCTTTCATTGAGAGTTCCACTGTGCCGTCACCATAAGGCTCGATGGCCCCTTCGATCATCGGTAACGATGCGGTCCAGGGTGGGT
The DNA here is from genome assembly GCF_003073215.2 of Triticum urartu. Taxonomy (NCBI): domain Eukaryota; kingdom Viridiplantae; phylum Streptophyta; class Magnoliopsida; order Poales; family Poaceae; genus Triticum; species Triticum urartu. The sequence goes on along the minus strand of NC_053025.1, from coordinate 294,826,279 downwards.
TTTTCCTCCCCAGATAGATCTTTGCATTCGGCGGCTTCGCAGTGCGGGCCAATTCGCTTGGCCATCTGGAGCAGATCGAGAGCTTCGCCCCTGGCCATCAGGTCAGGTTCGGAAACTTAAACTACACTGCCGACATCCGCGGAGACTTGATCTCCGACGGATTAGAGCCCATGTCAGGTGCGCCGCACAATCACGACGAGCATGACGTAACTCTGTCATCGGACAATGTTCGGGAGATCGCATCTGCAACTACTCCCGCCTTCAATCCGGAGAAAATTGCGCCATCCGAGGACGGAGGGATAGACCCCGCCATGGAGGCCACACTCTCAGTGGCAATGGAGTCGGATACTGACTTCACCCCTTACGAGAGCCGTGTTGCCGAACCACTAGATTCTTCTCCGGCCACGAACTCCGAGCCGCCTGCATCCGTGCCTATCGAATCCGATTGGGCGCCGATCATGGAGTTCACCTCTGCGGATATCCTTCAGCACTCGCCTTTCGGCGATGTGCTAAAATCATTAAGGTCTCTCTCCTTGTCAGGAGAACCTTGGCCGAACTATGTCTGGCTAGAATGGGATGCGGACGACGAAGAAATTCGCTGCCCACCCACCACCCACTTAGTAGCCTCTGTCGACGATTTAACCGACATGCTTGATTTCGACTCCAAAGACATCGATGGCATGAACGACGATGCAGGAGAGGAACAGGAACCAGTACCCACAGGGCGCTGGACAACCACTTCACCACATGACATATACATGGTGGATACACCCAAAGAAAACAATGACGAAGAACGGCAGGATGCAGCGAAGAATAGCTCCCTCGAGAAGCAATCAAAGCGTCAGCGTAGGCGCCGCTCAAAATCCCGCCTCGGCAAAAACAACGATAACAGCGCAAGAGAAAATAACACTCCAGTGGACTCCAGAGGAAACGATGACCACATCGACCCAGCGGTAGAGCGTGACGAAATTGCAAACGGCGAACACAGTACGGATCTGATGTCCGAACACGGCGACGCCGAGGATAAACCTCATCAAACCCCCTCTGGGGAGGAAAACAGTCCGGACGAAGATGCACACATCATCCCGGAAACGCACTTGGTGCAAGAGAACCTCCGCAGAAGGCTTATTGCCACAGCGAGGAATCTGAAGAAGCAGAAGCAAAGGCTTAAGGCCGCACAAAATACGCTCAACAGTAGGTGGAACAAAGTGCTCGACAACGAAGAAAAGTATGGTGGAAATTACCACACAAAGAGCTATCCAAATCGCAAACTATTACCTGAATTCGACGATAAGGCCTTAGAGCCCACACAGCCGAAAAATGAAACGACCAGCCGGCCGGATCAACCACCTTGTGACCGTGATAGAGCGGCTAACAAGGCCGCACATAAGTCAACACACGATCTACGTGAGGACTTGCGCCAAAAATCTAGTATGACCAGATCCATCTATGGATCTAGGAAGCCCGCTCCGGCACAAAATCAAAACCGAATACTACAACCGTCTGAATGCCATGATACATCCAAATACAGGGGTGCCACACACCCCCTATGTTTCACCGATGAGGTGCTGGACCACGAATTCCCAGAAGGATTCAAAACAGTGAACATAGAGGCATACGAAGGGACCACAAACCCTGGGGTCTGGATTGAGGACTTTATCCTCCATATCCATATGGTTCGCGGAGACGACCTCCACGCCATCAAGTACTTGCCCCTCAAGCTTAAAGGACCAGCTCGGCACTGGCTGAAAAGCCTCCCCGAAAGCTCAATTGGAAGTTGGCAGGAGCTCGAGGATGCTTTCCGGGCTAATTCCCAAGGTACCTATGTCCGACCTCCGAATGCAGACGATTTAAGTCATATAATTCAACAGCCCGGAGAGTCAGCCCGAAAGCTTTGGAACAAGTTTCTCACTAAGAAGAACCAAATCATCGACTGTCCGGACGCTGAAGCCTTAGCAGCTTTCAAGCACAGCGTCCGAGATGAATGGCTCGCCAGACACCTCGGCCAAGAAAAACTGAGAACAATGGCAGCCCTGACAAGCCTCATGACCCGCTTTTGCGCGGGCGAACATAGTTGGTTAGCCCGCAGTAGCACCAGCGACCCAAACACATCCGAAGTCAGGGATGGCAATGGAAAACCACGACGCAGTAAAAGAAAGCGTCGAAATAAAGAAGACAGCCCAGATAATACGGTGGTAAACACCGGATTCAGGGGCTCTCGACCAGGTCAGCGGAAAAAGCCTTTCAAAGGCAGCAGAGATGGACCATCCAGCCTAAACAAGATTCTAGACAAACTATGTCAGATTCATGGCACCCCCGATAAACCTGCAAATCACACCCACAGAGAATGCTTGGTCTTCAAGCAGGACAGTAAGCTTAATGCCGAACACAAGGGGGGGAGACACCAAGCGAAGACGAGGACGAACCTCGCCAGGAAAGCACTGGAGGACAGAAAAAATTCCCACTAGAGGTTAAAACAGTAAAGATGATCCATGTGACGAAGAGGAGAAGCAAACATGCACTCCGAGACATACGCGCCGTAGAGCCCGTCACCCCCCAAGTTCACCCCCTGGTTGGCCTGCCCGATCACTTTCGATCGCAAGGATCACCCGAAAAGCATCCGGCACGAAGGATTGGCTGCCTTGGTGTTAGACCCAATAATAAACGGATACCATCTCACACGAGTCCTTATGCACGGCGGCAGTGATCTAAATCTGATATTTCAGGACACAGTCCGCAAAATGGGGATAGACCCGACAAAAATCAGCCGCAGTAATACTGCCTTCAAGGGAGTAATACCAGGCCCAGAGGCCCGCTGCACGGGCTCTCTATCACTAGAGGTTGTATTCGGTTATTCCGACAACTTCCGAAGCGAAAAGTTAACTTTCTACATCGCTCCATTCCGAAGTGGCTATCAAGCACTACTCGGAAGAGCGGCTTTCGCTCGTTTTAATGCAGTAGCGCATTACACTTCTCTCAAGCTTAAGATGCCTGGTCCACGTGGCACCATCATAGTTAGTGGAAATATTGAGCGTTCTCTACGCGCGAAAGAACGTGCGGCAGCTTTAACAGCCGAGCACTAGACGGCCTCACCAACCAGAATAAATGACAGGTCGTCAAGACCATGGACACGGTTAGACGAGTCCGGCGCATCACTACATATACATAAGATTGGTTTGATGGTTAAACCCTCATAGACGGTACCAGGGGCTTCTCGCGTGTAATCAGGGCTAGTTCGGCTCAACTTGACTTATCTCGAATTTTAATGTCTTATTGATAATAACCAATTTTCTGGCACGGCAACTTTCACCTAAGTTCTTTTATTTTACAGATGACAATCGTGCTACACCCATCCAGGACACGGCACAACAGAGACACAGGCGCAGACGTGCAGCAAGGACCCACTCAAAGGTTTCTTTTCAGATTAAGACCCTGCGTAAACCCTTTTTACTGTCTCTTGTTGATTCACATCCTCCGGATACTCAATACAACCGAGAAGAATGCTGACGTTATTGGCATGTGGCCACGTCAGGATGTTGCACGTACCTGGACACTCGGGGTTTATTATTAAGGGCATCGTTCAGCCCGGCATATGCTATAAAGACCGAAAACCTTAGGGAGTGTTCAGCGTCGCGAGTTTGTCCTTCTATGCATCAGCTCCGAATCATGTCTTTGGTCAAATGTTGGGTTTGCCTGGCTCCCGTGTTTTGCTACCTTACGTTCCGCTCTATCGGCTTAGGCGGCACCGGGAGAACTATTGCGATTGTGCCCTGGTTCATCCGGATGAGCACCTCATTAGAGAAAGCCGAAAACTGACTGTCATGATAAAGCGCGAGACTGGTCAACCACTCGATGACTTAGCGGAATCTTCGGGATTCCTCTGCATTAATGAAGGGCCGTTTCCCGGTCATGTACGTACGTGCCCCGTATTCGGACGACCGCGGAAGTACCAGGGGCTATATAGTAGTCCCAGCGTCAAACTCCTATGGCTAAGTGAAAGTGTTAAAGCAAGATAGTCTGATTGCCTCATTCGCTGCGCTACCACCTCCTTTATGGACCAAGACGTTGGATCAAGTATGAATATGCGTTTTTTGTGAACACCCCCGCATTATATGTGTGGGGGCTGAAGCCGATGACTGCAAACTTTCAGGTTATATACATATACTCATAAACGGCCGCACAGGAGGCATCATAATACTTTCAGGCAAAAGTATAAACACAGCCTTTATAATTCAATAAAACATTGTTTTTAAATGGGAATACATGTCACTAGAACATAATATTCTTCGAGCACTGAGCCTCTATCGAACGAGCGCCTTCAAGGACTTCTTCAAAGTAGTGCTTGGCAGCTACTTGGCCCACGGCCGAACCCTGTGTTGCAATAGTGGTGGCCCCCATCTCTGCCCAGTATGTCTTGACACGGGCAAGTGCGATCCGCGCACCCTCTATGCACGCCGACCTCTTCATAGCGTCGATGTGCGGCACAACACCAAGGAATTGTTGCACTAAACTAAAGTAACTATTCGGCCTTGGCCCTTCCGGCCACAGATGATCCACAACAGACCTCATGGCAAGTTCGGACAACCTATGGAGCTCGGCCCACTCGGCCATTCGCTCATTCAACAGCAGCGGACGCACTGGGGAATGGAAGTTTGACCAGAACAGCTTTTCCACTTCACGATCTTTTTGATCCTTGAAGTACTCGGTCGCATCAGCAGCACTTGCTGCCAAATCCATGTATGCGTCTGCAGAAGTCCATAATTGATCAAGAGGGGCATACTTCGGATCTCTGAACTTGGTCCGCAACAAAAAGGGCTTCCCAGCCGCGATATCCCCAGCTTAACGCAGCTCCTCCTTCGCCGCTCTGATTTTGGAGCGGGCTTCCTTGGCTGCTACCATGGCCTTCTCCAGGTCTGTCGCCTTCGCTCGGCTTTCTTCTTCAAGAAGCTGGTAACGGTCGGCGACACCTTTCAACTCAATGGCCATCTTGGCTATTCTTTCCTTGCTTTGGCAATGCGCGGCCTTTTCGGCCTTCAGCTCTTCGGCCGCCTTTAGAGCGGCCGCATTACTATTCCTGGCTTGTTCCTTGGCTCGGGCAAGTTCCGCCCGAAGGGTCTCCACGGCGGCAGCTCCATCTATAGTCAAAACATATTAAAGATACTAGCATCATGCTCCTCTTACTATGTGTTGATCACCGGAGAAATCACATACCCCGTGCCTCATCGAGCCGCTTGTTGACAAGCATGATGTCGGCATCTGCCGCATCAAATTGCCGCTTCAGCTCGACAAACTCATCAGTCCGGCTAGCCACCAGACCTTCAGCCACCTGCACATGACGGCGGCCTGATTATTGACTGGGACTATGATCATCCGTTTGTCGCCGTTATCGATGGCAACCAGAGTCTCAGGGGCTACTATCTGCATAGGGCACACCTAACGTGTGCGTTACTGTCAAAAACATACACTATTTCACGTACCTCAAAGCCTTTCAGCAGACTTATAAAAGCTTCGTGCAACCCGCTATCGGTGGATGAAATCCTCTCAATCACCGTACCCATTACCGTACGATGTGCTTCTGAGATGGCCGCTTGCTCCAGAAGATCCTTCAGTGCATACGACCGCACCCTGTATGGTTCCAGACTCTTTCTATTGCTCTCTTTAGGAGCCGAATACTGAGGACTTCGGGTGGCCAAGGGATTACCCTTTGGCCTTGGCAGATCAGGAGAAAACCTCCGCGACGACACTTCAGGGTTGCCTGCCTCATGAGGTGGGGTGGCAGGGGGAGGTGTTTCGCTCTCCATCGTCTCCAGAAGAAGATCCCCCGAAGAGGAACTCTGTCGAGAAGGGCTACGACCCGAACTACAAAACATATGCTTCGGTTATTGTCTTCAGAAGTAATGTAGGATATTTTTACTATTAAGTACTTTTTGTTTACTTACAGGTCGTTAGAGGGCTGATCCCCTTGCGGGCACTATGCGGTAAGAGTACCCTCTGAGGCAGGACCCTCTGGCGAAGGTTTCTTCCCCCGTTTGGAAACCTTTGTTTCCGGGTCTTCAAAGGTGGTCCTCTTCCTTCCTTGGGGACAAGGAATTTTAGATTCTTCTCCCTGGTTATCCTCCTTCGCGGAGGTGCTAATTCCCCTGGTCTGGATGAATAATGAGTGAGGCTGGCTCTCAGCCACTTTACTCCCCCCTTTATCTTCCCCTGAGGGTGCCTGATAAGGCGCCGGCTCGAGCATTCTGGCTAGTACTGGATTTGCTGAGCCTTCGGGAAGGGGGGCCGAACACCTGATCATCTTCACCTTTGTTATCCAGTCCTGGTTAAGGAGCGACTTTTCAGAATAATGTTATGATAAATAAAAGACAGCGTGTTCGGCCACGGGATTACTTACTTAGGTATCTGAGCGATTACAGCTCAGACCCGCATCCTCGGTGGTGTCCGGACACTTTATTCGTGGTCCGAAGAACAATTTGTACATCTCTTCAAGCGTCATGCCGAGGAAGTGCTGGATAGTTCGCGGTCTTTCCGTGTTGAATCCCCACATACGGAGGGGTCGGCGTTTGCAAGGCGGGACTCGACGAACTAGCATGACTTGCATTACCATGACCAGGCTGACTTCTCTCTCGAGGAGATCTCGGATGCGACTGCAATATCGGCACATCATTTACCGGCCCCCAGTTCAGTCCCTTGTTAATCCATGACATCAATTATGGTGGGGGCCCGAGCAAAAGATAGGGGCGGCTACCCACTTGGCACTTCGGGGAGCTATGATGTAAAACCGCTCCCGTTGCCATAAACCGGACACCTCTGGGAAGGAACCCTCTGGCCACGGAACATTAGCACTTTTGCTTATCACGGCACCTCCGCACTCCGCGTGTCGCCCCTCGATCATCTTCGGTTCACATTGAAAGTCTTGAGCCACAGGCCGAAGTGCGGGGTAATGCCGAGGAAGGCCTCACACACGATGATGAATGACGAGATGTGAAGGAGGGAATCCGGGGCCAGGGCATGGAAATCCAGCCCATAATAGAACATGAGCCCCCTAACAAAGGGATCCAGAGCAAGGCCTAGCCCTCGGAGGAAGTGAGATATAAATACAATGCTCTCGCTGGGTTCGGGAGTGGGAATGACCTGCCCTCGAGCAGGCAGCCTGTGCGAGATTTCGAGGGTCAATTACTTGGCCTCTCTTAGCTTCTTGATGTCTTCCTCTGTGACAGAGGAAGGCATCCACCGACCTTGGAGGTCGGATCCGGATATGGTTGAAGGTCCGAAGCACCTGACCTGAGCCTTGGGTGTTGGAACTCGAGGCGAGGGAAGGATTCGATTGAGCACGAAAGGGTAAAAGGGCAAGCCTTGGCCTCTTTATAAAGAGGGTGAATATCAAAGCATCCTCCTCGTGGCCGTTTGGGACTTGCCTAAAATCGAGGAGTCATAACAACGGGCACGATTGGGTTACCCACGTCTGTATTGATGAGAATCCCGTAATAAGGGGGACATGATCTCTGCTTTGACAAGACGTGTCAAGAAAACTGCCTCGCGATATTTGCAATGCTGGTTGAGCAAAACGGTTCGAATAAAGACCAGGCCATGGCATGATGTCATGTTGCTAAACGTGTCAGCAGATTAGATTTGTGGAAATATTATTCTCTCTATGGTGGTATGCAGAACATGTTTTCCAGAGCCGGACACTATCCTTGTGTTCAAAATCTTCTATGGAATATTTGGAGGAGGAACCCGCCTTGCAATGCTGAAGACAAATCTGCGCGCCGGACTCATCGTCATTGAAGCCTGGTTCAGGGGCTACTGAGGGAGTCCTGGATTAGGGGGTCTCCGGACAGCCGGACTATATCCTTTGGCCGGACTGTTGGACTATGAAGATACAAGATTGAAGACTTTGTCCCGTGTCCGGATGGGACTTTCCTTGGCGTGGAAGGCAAGCTTGGCAATACGGATATGTAGATCTCCTCCCTTGTAACCGACTTTGTGTAACCCTAGCCTCCTCCGGTGTGTATATAAACCGGAGGGTTTCGTCCGTAGGACAATAGACAATCATACCATAGGCTAGCTTCTAGGGTTTAGCCTCTACGATCTCATGGTAGATCAACTCTTGTAATACTCATATCATCAATATTAATCGAGCAGGACATAGGGTATTACCTCCATCAAGAGGGCCCGAACCTGGGTAAACATTGTGTCCCCTGCCTCCTGTTACCATCTGCCCTAGACGCACAGTTCGGGACCCCCTACCCGAGATCCGCCGGTTTTGACACCGACACCAACGGTCAGCGGCAAGAAGCATCCTCGCCAAGACGATGTTGCGGGGCCATCCAACAAGAACAACAAGAAGGACTAAATTAAGCAGACTGTATATATATATAACTGTTTATTCTGTCAATCTCATCGCAGACGGTTAGTAATATGTATTTGGCAGAGATCTTCTACATTATCGCCAACAGGTTGCTTTGTTGAACTGTGTGCCCTGGCGAGCACACAATTCACAAAAAAAGACCGTTTGGGCTGTCTATAATGATCGCACACAATTCCGATTACCAACATGTTTGTTGGGTATCACACACATCTTGTTACGCCGAATCGTTTGTGTTCACCTCACTAATCGCAAACAGTTCATTGGAGTGAACTGTATGCCGTATATCGCACACACCTTGATCTGGCTACCTGTTTCTATTGTTCTATCTCATCGCAAACAGTTCGTACAGATCAACCGTATGCACCTCATCGCACACGTAACTATAATCTGAACTGTGTTTGATGTATCATTCATCACAAAAGTTTTGCATCATTTCTGACGGTTTTCATATAGCACCTTTTGCGATTATTGCATCGCACACAGTTTCTTGAAGGGTCTCTGATCGTAGTGTCGCGTTCGCAGCATCCTACAGTAGTGCATGAAGCAGTAGGCAGGAGATTCATCGTCACTTGACGGGTTCCTGAAGAAATTTGTCGTAGCAGAAGAGGCACATGCTATGCCAACCATGCCCGAGTCGGAATCCTCATCAGATTCATCCACTTCTTCGGATGCAGACGATTCTTCTTCTTCTGAATCCATCTTGATGCGGAGCATCCCAAGGTCATCCGCATGGACCTACCATTGCCTCACCAAGGGCCTAGCGGACCCATGACACGATCACGCGCAAGAGCTCTCGAAACCGAGGTGACATCACTCCTCTCACGTTTCCACTTCGATGCACATGAGACATGGCTACTACCTCATACAAACACATTGTGCATACTCAGGTACCATCGAGAAGCTAAGGAGGAAGGAGAAGAAGAAGAGGAAGATGAACGTGAAGACAGAGAAGAAGAAGTGATGCAGAAGAAGCTACAGGCTCCGGACGACCGGCCAAGACCGGACGTCCGGCGACCTCCAGGCTCCGGACGTCCGACCCAGACCGGACGTCCGACACTTCCCACACCCGAGCCAAAACTACGGACTTCCGACGCTCCACGGACGACCGACGCTCCTAGGACGACCGACCCCAACCGGACGTCCGACCGAAGACCACCCGAGCCGAATCTATGGACGTCCGATAGGCACTGGACGTCCGGACCCTCTCGAGCCTCCGGACGACTGGTGACTCCTGGACGTCCGACGCGTGTGCACTGTTTCGTGTTGGGCCGCAGCCCATGTACCACTTCGCCCCTCTTTTGCACTAAGACTATATATACTCCACCTCGTCCAACTTTCTAGGGTCAGGAAAGGATTAGCTCATGTTTCTGTGAGAGCTTTGCTCATCCACTTGGTCACCTTCTCCATGGAGATTCGAGCCTCCACCGGAGAAGATCCCCCAAGCGGATTCAAGACCCCTCTTAGGGAAGAACTCAAGACCTCCTCACGGAGAAGATCGTGCTACTTGTATCGTCCTTAGTTGATTGTGGATCGTGTGAACCCTTATGTATCCGAGGATCTAGCACATGTGTGACTTGTTCTTGTTAGTTTGGGTGTTCCTCTCGTTTTCCCCTCATGTTTCCCTCGTTGTCCCCCTTGTGTTCTTCGTGTTCTACGCGGGATCTGCTCCTTTCGTGAAAGATCCGCCCCTAGGGTTCCTACCCTACATCATCTTGGTATTAGAGCCACGTTTATCACGATTTCAGAGCCTCCCCGTTGTGTTTCTAGCCTTGTTTTGTTGTTTTTCGTCCTAATTCGAAAAATTCCCCGCAAAAATAGCCCCCAATTTTTTTTTGATTTGTTCGTGTGTTGAGATTTTTTTGGTTTGGATCCGTGGATTTGCTTTGTTTTGAGTGGATCTAGCTTTTCTCCCCTTTCCCCACCCTTTCCATCCACAAAATCCTCCGGATTTGACCATTTTCGTCATCACCATCACGGACACGTGAAGTTCTTCCCGTGCCTGAATTTCGCACAGGCACCGGACATCCGACCCAGCCCGGACGTCCAACGACCGTACGACCGACCCAGCCCGGACGTCCGACCAACCCTGACGAAAATGAAATTCTTTCAGTTTTGCACCACCACCGCCTCACATTTCCGCATACGCACTCCTACCACCTATACACCATCACCACTTCCGCATACCACCACCTTTGCTTACCCGTTTCGCACTTCGACACACGTTTGCTACTTAGAGCTTTTAGAATTTGAGTTGCGGTTCCGTATCCTTTTGTATTTCGGCTATCTAGGTACGGTTCAACATCAACATCACCGCCGCTCATCTTCGCCACGGATGCATCAACAACAACGACCACCTCGACTACATCTTGGTATTTCGGTCAACCATTTTGACACCATACCGTAAGCAAGAATGGTAACCTCGTCTTGGTATTGGACATATCACTCTTGCCATTACATTGATAGCCATCATAGCCTTACTCCTTTGCGTTGCTTACCAATCGAGACTAGCCATTGAGTATTGTCGGCAACGAGACTAGTGCACATTAGTGATCATACTTCCCATAGCATACATACATCATTGTAGCATATATTGGTATCATCTTTTGTGTCACAAAGTTGTCATCGCATACAAAATTGCTATCTTGGTTCGTCAAGCATTGCATGAGAAAAGAGCTCAAACATCAAAGAGCCAAACAAGCTTTTAAGCAAAGAGGAAAGATAAGCAAAGAGCTTTTAAGCAAGTACCATATCATCATACAACATTAAGATTGTCATACTCTATCATCTTGGATCATATCATAGAAACACCTTGCACAGAGCATACTTTGGATAGAAGTCGTTGCATTTTTGCTAAGTAGGTTGTGCACAAGTTCTTTGAATCCGCCTATTATGCAATCGTTCTAGCGTCTCTCTAGTGTTGTGCGACAAGAGCATTTTTGTGGATTCCACATTTTGGCTCACCCTTGGTTGCACGACCCCAGTTATCTTTTTGCGTGTGTGTTTCCGTGTACCTTATATGCTTGGTCTACTTGTTACATTGCATCTTGAGAATCTTTTCTAACATTATTGAAGCTCACTTACAATTGCATCAAATGTTGTGCCACCATCCTAACCAAGCTCCACCATAAGCTTTTACTTGTGTAGGTGTGAGAAACTGACAAGAGCTAGTACCAATTGTGGTATTTCCTTGTCCTACATTGGAGTGATCATTGATCCACTTTCAACTTCGGTCAAGGTACATTTGGTATTCGTTCTTGTCTTTCTACCACTCACATTTGTCTTGGAATGATGGATAGGCAAAGTACTTCTACCAACCCACTCTTCATGGAGCAAGACGACGGTGAACTCCTTCATCACCAAGAGTCACCTCTTTGGTGCACAACGTGCTTTGCATCAAGAGCAACAAGCCATGAGTGACCGTACAACCTCGCCACCGACTTGCGACTCTCCGAGCAACGTACAAGGGACTACTTCGACCACAAGTTTGACGATCACAAGAAAGAGAATGACGCAAGGATGGACGAGATTCGCGCTTGGTTGCTCAACCGCTCTTCTTCCACTTCGTCCTCGACAAGACGGAGCTGTTCAAGTCGCTACTCCGACTTCACCCTCTCCGGCTCAAGTATACCGACAGCGAACACTCCACGCCGTGCCACGCGCAACGATCGCCAAGCAAGCCTCAATCCTCTACATGACACCGACTCTCAAGAGCTCCGACGACATCAAACCCAAGAGGCTTTTGCATTAGCACGAGAACGGCAATGACAATGCCAACATGAAGAGGAAGAGCGAGCGCGTCTACACCAAGATGCACAAGATGTTGAGGCACAACGCCAAGAACAACAACTCCGTGAAGCTCAAGCACTTGCGGTGCAACAAGCCCTACGAGATTCAAGTCGAGCCATAGCCGACCGAAGCCGACAAGCTCGTGAAAAAGAAGAAGTACTTCGCGAAGAAATTCAAGAACGAAGATTTCAAGCTCGCATGCAGTGTCAAGTTCCTCAAGTTCCTCCTCGAGCTCGACAAGCTCCTCTACAAGCTCGCCAAGAACATCAAGTTCAATAAGAGCATGACAACATTGGAAATCCTCCACGACAAGAGCAACATGAGGTTGACAACCCTCCTCACCAAGAGCGACACGAGCTTGACAATCATCAACAACATGGATGTCATCATCCCCGACCCCAACACAATGAAGAGCAACGCTACGGCAAGCTCAAGTTCACCATGCCTAAGTTCAACGGAAGCAACGATCCCGAAGAATACCTTTCATGGGCATTGAAGGTTGACAAAATATTCCGTTTGCACAATTTTGAAGAAGAGAAGAAGATCGTGATGGCATCCCTTGAGTTCCAAGATTATGTCCTCATTTGGTGGGAACAAATCATAGAGCGCCGAGAGGCAAGAGGTGAACAACCCATCACTACTTGGGCGCAAATGAAGGATGTCATGAGAGCACGCTTTGTACCTACCTACTACAACCGCGACCTCTTCAAGAAACTCCAACAACTCAAGAAAGGAACCAAGAGCGTTGAAGAGTACTACAAGGAGATGGAGATCGCCATGATACGAGCCAATGTCACGGAAGATGATGAGCAAACAATGGCACGCTTCTTGAATGTACTCAATCAACCTAGCAAGAAGATCGCGGACTTCCAACCATACCCGAACCTCATCGAGCTAGTGCATCAAGCTACCAAAGCGGAACGCCAAGTGCAAGATGATTTCAAGTATGCCAAGTTCTCATCCAAGTCCTACGGCTTCTCCAACAACCAAGCTTCAACGACTTCAACATCGTCTACCAAGCCTTCTACAAGCAACGTCGACAAGTCGAGTTCCAAGAAAGCTTCGTCTACTCCAAGTCATCCTAATACTGCGAGAAACTTCAAGCCGAGAGCTTCATGATCCTCAACCCCAACTGATGAGACCGTCAAGATGAGTTCCCTCAAATGCTTCACATGCGGAGGCCGAGGCCACAAGTCCAATGAGTGCACCAACAAGCGGACCATGATCCTCAACGATGACGGCACCTACGATTCGATGAGTGAAGGAGAAATGGACGCTCTTGAGCAAGTCACCATGCACCGGCAAGTGAAGATGAAGAGGAACAAGTCTTTTGCGATGAATATTCAAGTCCCGCTCTTGTTGTCTCCAAAGTCTTGACTCTCCAACATCACCAAGAAGAAGACCAAAGATGCCACATATTCCACACCAAGGCCGGCATCAATGGACGATCCGTCAAGGTCATCATCGATGGAGGGAGTTTTCATAACCTCGCAAGTGAAGAACTTTGCTCTAAGCTCCAATTCCCAAGGCGAAGCACCCACATCCATAGAAAGTGCAATGGCTTAGCGACTCCGGCACTATCCAAGTCGAGCATCGAGTGCAAGTTTCCTTCAAAATTGGCGCCTACGAAGACACCTTGGAGTGCGACGTCGTTCCAATGACCGTTGGCCACCTTCTCCTTGCACGCCCATGGAAATTTGATAGAGGAGTCATCCACAACGGCCGAACAAACCACTAAATCTTTAAGATGAATGGCAAGGAGTATGTCCTTCGTCCAATGTCGCCAAGCCAAGTGATCGCCGACAAGCAAGCCACCCATTGTGGAGATCATAGTGAGAGAGCGAGCCACCAAAAAGAGAGTGAGCGCCACAAGCCCAAATCGAACACCTCCACGATGAGCGAAAAGAAGAACTTAGTCCTATTTGCCACCAAAAGTGAGATAAGAGGAGTGTGTGAGAACCCATCTAGTGTCCTACACTACGCCCTTGTGTGCAAGGACAATGCACCACAAACTAACACTTCTCACACCCTTCCTCTAGTGTTGTCTTCTCTTTTGCAGGAATTTCACGATATTTTCCCTAACGAGCTACCTCCGGGACTACCTCCACTACGAGGCATTGAGCACCGCATCGACCTCATCCCCGGAGCACCGCTTCTGAACAAATCTCCTTACCACGTCAACCCCAAAGAAACCAAAGAAATACAAAGGCAAGTAAAGCATCTCATAGACCATGGACATGTGCGTGAAAGTTTGAGCCCTTGTGCCATCTCGGTCATTCTTGTGCCAAAAAGAGACGGTAGCTTTTGCATGTGCTCCGATTGTAGACCTATCAATGCTATCACCGTTCATTATAGGTATCCCATTCCATGCCTTGATGATATGCTTGATGAACTTAGTGGTGCCACTATCTTTTCCAAAATTGATCTTAAGAGTGGTTACTATCAAATCCTGATACATGAGGGTGATGAATGGAAAACCTCTTTCAAAACCAAGTTTGGGTTATATGAGTGGTTAGTCATGCCTATGGGTCTTTCGGAAGCACCGGGTACTTTTATGCGTATTATGAATCATGCCTTTCGGCCTTACATCGGTATATTTGTTGTGGTCTACTTTCATGATATCCTTGTTTATAGCAAATCTCTTAGAGATCATGTCACCCATGTTCGAACCGTTTTGCAAACTCTTCGAAAAGAGCACCTCTATGCTAATATGGAGAAATGCCTTTTTGGCGTTGACAAGCTTGTTTTCTTGGGCTTTGTTGTTTCTTCTAAGGGTGTTCATGTTGATGAGTCCAAGATCAATGCTATTAAGACTTGGCCACAACCAACTAATTTGCAACAAGTGCGTAGCTTTCTTGGCCTTGCGGGTTTCTATCGTCGCTTTGTGGAAGATTTTAGCACCATTGCTTCGCCTTTGCATGCTTTCAGCAAGAAGAATGCGCCATTTGTTTGGGGACCATCCCAAGATACCGCTTTCAATGAGCTTAAGAATTTGCTTACTCATGCTCCCGTGCTTGCATTACCCAACTTTGACAAACCCTTTGAGATTCATTGCGATGCTAGTGGTAATGGCATAGGAGGTGTGTTAATGCAAGAGAAGCGCCCCATAGCTTACTTTAGTGAGAAACTCTCCGGCGCACAACTCAATTATCCCATCTATGATAAAGAGCTCTATGCTTTAGTCTCCATTTTGCATGAATGGGAACACTATCTTTGCCCTCATGAGTTTATCATTCATACCGATCATGAAATGCTCAAGTATCTTATGGGCCAAACCAAGTTGAACAAGAGTCATGCTAAATGGAGTGAATTTATTGAGTCTTTTCCTTATGTCATCAAGTACATTAAGGGTAAGGAAAACATTGTGGTGGATGCCCTTTCTCACATATGCATGCTTGTCACTCAACTTGAATTGGAGGTCATTGGCTTTGAGCATATCAAAGAATTGTATGAGCATGATCCTACTTTTGCTACTCCTTATGCCAAGTGTTTGACGCTCACCTCTTGGGAACAATATTACATCAAAGATGGATATCTTATGAGAGCTTGCAAACTTTGCATCCCCGAATATTCTCTTCATTTGTTGCTTTTGCAAGAATCTCATGGAGGAGGCTTAATGGGACATTTTGGACGCAACAAGACCTTCGCTACGCTCTCAAAGAACTACTATTGGCCCAAGATGGTTCGTGACGTCAATCGCTTCACCAACCGATGCTCTACATGTCGCAAAGCTAAGTCCAAAGCTCAATCTCATGGCCTTTATATGCCTCTACCAATTCCATATCAACCATGGGAAGACATTAGCATGGACTTTGTACTTGGTTTTCCTAGGACTCAAAATGGAAAGGATTCGGTATTTGTCGTTGTGGACCGTTTCTTAAAAATGGCACATTTCATCCCTTGCAACAAGATAGACGATGCTTCACATGTTGCTACTCTCTTTTGTAGGGAAATATTGCGTCTACACGGAGTGCCAAAGACGATCGTCTCGGACCGTGACGTCAAGTTCCTTAGCTACTTTTGAAATACCCTATGCGCCAAGATTGGAATCAAGCTACTTTTCTCCATGGCGTATCGTCCACAGACCGACGGCCAAACAGAAGTTACCAACCGCACACTCTCCGCTCTACTTTGGGTACTCATCAAGAAGAACTTCAAGGACTGGGAGGAGTGCCTACCTATCGCCGAGTTGGCCTACAATCGAGCACGACACTCAACAACCGGCAAGTCCCCATTCGAGGTCGTCTACAGATTCAACCCTTTGTCCCCCTTGGACATTCTCCCTCCACCACTCCAAGAGCGCATGAATTTGGATGCAAGTGCACGTGTGACACATCTCAAGAAGGTGCGTGAAGATACAAGAAACACCATCGAGCGCCAAGTTCAACGCCTTGCGACCAAGCTCAACTTCAACAAGCAACCTATGGTCTTCAACATTGGTGATCTCGTGTGGCTACACCTTCGCAAGGACCACTTTCCACAAGAACGCAAGTCCAAGCTTCGACCACGAGCGGATGGACCCTTCAAGGTGCTTGCACGCTACAATGACAACGCCTACAAGATCGACATTCCCCACGATAAGTACTCCGTGAGCGACATCTTCTACGTCAAAGATCTCTCTCCCTTCCATGGTGCTGAAGAATTTGATCCAAGGACAGATCTTCCCCAAGGGAGGGGAGATGATGCGGAGCATCCCAAGGTCATCCCCATGGACCTACCATCGCCTCACCAAGTGCCTAGCGGACCCATGACACGAGCATGCGCAAGATCTCTCGAAACCGAGGTGACATCACTCCTCTCACGTTTCCACTTCGATGCACATGAGCCATGGCTACTACCTCATACGGACACATTGTGCATACTCAGATACCATGGAGAATCTAATGAGCAAGGACAAGAAGAAGAGGAAGATGGACGTGAAGACAGAGAAGAAGAAGTCATGAAGAAGAAGCTACAGGCTCCGGACGACCGGCCAGGACCGGACGTCCGACGACCTCCAGGCTCCGGACGTCCGACCCAGACCGGACGTCCGACACTTCCACACCCGAGCCAAAACTACAGACTTCCGACGCTCCACGAAAGACCGACGCTCCTCGGATGACCGACCCCGACCGGACGTCCGACCGAAGACAACCCGAGCCGAATCTATGGGCGTCCGACAGGCACCGGACGTCCGGACCCTCGCGAGCCTCCGGACGACCGGTGACTCCCGGACGTCCGACGCCTGTGCACCATTTCGTGTTGGGCCGCAGCCCATGTACCCCTTCGCCCCCTCTTTTATACTAAGACTATATATACTCCACCTCGTCCAACTTTCTAGGGTCAGCAAAGGATTAGCTCATGTTTGTGTGAGAGCTTTGCTCATCCACTTGGTCACCTTCTCCACGGAGATTCAAGCCTCCACCGGAGAATATCCCCCAAGCGGATTCAAGACCCCTTTTAGGGAAGAACTCAAGACCTCCTCACGGAGAAGATCGTGCTACTTGTATCATCCTTAGTTGATTGTGGATCGTGTGAACCCTTAAGTATCCAAGGATCTAGCACATGTGTGACTTGTTCTTGTTAGTTTGAGTGTTCCTCTCATTTTCTCCTCGTGTTTCCCTCGTTGTTCCCCTTGTGTTCTTCGTGTTCTTCGCGGGATCCGCTCCTTTCATGAAAGATCGACCCGTAGGGTTCCTACCCTACATCACATCTCCTTGGCCTTGCAAGAGGTATCCTTGCAGTTGGAGGAGGACTTACAAGGGTTCCTTGATGAAGATCTTGACGAAGATTTTAAAGTGGAGTTCTCCTTCTTCTTGAAGAATTTCTTTGTTTTCTTTTCTTCATCGGAGTCGTAGTTCTTGCTCTGACTTTCACCACGATACTTACCAGAATCATATGCTCCACTAGCATGGATTTCAGCTTCCCAGAGAGGGAAGTCTGAAATGAAGTTTGTAGGCTTTTCACACTTGAAGCAGGTGTATTCTCTCGTAGGTTTTAAAAAGGATTTTGAACCCAAAGAGTTGCTTGAACCTTTCTTCTGAAACTAAATTTTCTTGTGACGACGCTGGAATCTTCCCGTGATTAATGTGAGATCTTTGCTGAGCCTTTCTGGATCATCTGAATCTTCTTTGGCATTTCCATCGGAGGAAGAATCAGCAACAACCTTCACAGCATGATTTTTGCATTGACTGGAGCCATAGAGATCACTCTTCTCTTCTTCTTGTTCCTCGTTAGTGTTTAGTCTTTCCATAATATTAGCAATGTCGAGGTCTTTGAAATCAAGACATTGGCGAATCATCAAGACAAGAGTGTCGAATGAACTATCGTGATCGACGCAGCTTCTTCACAACTTCATGGTCGGTCATGTCTTCGGCGCTGAGACCTTGAAGTTCATTTGCTATGTCATTGAGACAGTCAAAGGTTTGCTGACAACTTTCATTTCCAATGCACTTGAAGCGATTGAATTTCGCTCGTGGAGTATCAATTCAAGCTTCTTTCTGAGTTGAAACTCCTTCATTGATATTCTCGAGGACATCCCACAATTCCTTCGCAGTTTCACACTGGCGATAGTGGAGATATTGCACGCGATTGAGATGGCCACCAATCTCATCTTTGGCTTGAGCATCCAGCTGAATGAGTTTCTTTTCTTCATCGGTAGGGGCTTGAGGTACAGT
Organism: Triticum urartu; assembly: GCF_003073215.2. Classification (NCBI taxonomy): domain Eukaryota; kingdom Viridiplantae; phylum Streptophyta; class Magnoliopsida; order Poales; family Poaceae; genus Triticum; species Triticum urartu. Next base: position 294,807,469 of record NC_053025.1, on the reverse strand, counting down.
TATTGTGAGCCCGAACTGCACCACATTCCTCATATCATCATCTATTACTCGGAGACGTATCTTCATCTTCTCCTTCCAGAAGGGGTAGTCCATCCCATTGAATATGGGAATCTTGAGATGTGATTTTTAGTTCACTGAAGACATACTTAAACTCCAAAGTCATTAGATTAAAATGAGCAGAGTCAAGGAGTACCTTGCTCTGATACCAATTGTAAGAACAAAGTATGTCTACCAAAGGGGGTGAATGGGAGTTTTAAATTTTCTTCAGAAAAATCAAAACTCTCAGAACCCAGCAGCGGAAATTAATGAAAAACAAACTACGGAGAACTAAAACTAAGTACCGAACGGAAAGTAGATATGTATCGAGGCAAATCACATGATGGAAAGATATCAAATGAAAACATCGATAACAGAGGTCACTAGTGGTGCTCGAAGGCGACAGGGTAATTGTTCGACCAGTCCGTCCTTCTGCACAAGGACTATGTCTGATTGGAGGGGTTGTGGCTTAACACGGAAGATAAACTCTTTTCACCATGTTCTCCTAGACAATCGATTCGTCAACTGATGCTGATTACTCGTGGTAGATACTTGAAGGCGATCTCCAAACCATTACAGTCTTCTTCTTCAAGAACCACAATCACTCTTGGTCTCAAAAGAAATTGACACCTAACCATCTAGTGAGTTTGCAGCTCTCAAGAGTAATAGGCAGAACGCACTGAACTAAGATTCGAGTGATGCTAACCACTATCTAATTCTTTGGCTCTAGGGGTTTTCTCTCGGTGGATCTTAAACTCAAATCACTCAGAAAGTGGGGTGCTCAACAATCTTCTTAGAATCAAATGAAGTAGCCACCGGACAAAGCCGGCATGGGGTGGCTATTTACAGCAGCAGCCTTCCCTGATGGGAAATGTCCATTTTGGAGATGGGATCCAGCCAATGGCCAATCGACACGTTCACAACAGTCGGATTTTGGAGCAGCGGTAACATTACTTGAGGAACAAGTAATGCTAACTCTTGGGCCTGAGACAAATCTCTCGCAGCGAAGAAGATCACAGTCTCTTGTTGGCAAGTATTTGCTCGGAACACAAAGATATTTCTCTCACAACTTTCATAGGATTTTGGTTTAGCATCAAAGAATCAAAGTTTTGAATGCTACAGCCCTCTTAATAGTACGATGGTCCTATCACTCAATGAAAGAATAAGAACACCGAAAAAATGATATGTCTTCACTTCATCTTCATTCTTCCTCGAACGCAATCATTTTCTTCAAACAGACACCGAACCAATTGCTTGAACTTCAGCAATTTTTAGGGGTCACTCTTGTTAGCATCATCTTCGGTGATAACCTTCGCTACAACGCAGGTAGATTATCTTCATTATTTGCATTAAACTCCTCGACATCTCGGGGACCTGTTACTCTGTGTGCACTAGCAAACACATAAGTCCCATATTGTTTATGTCAACAAACTCCAAAACATAAGGGGCCTATCATTGCACCAGCACAACACAAATCAATGAGATGATGTTGCGAGATTATCAGGAAATGATGTACGATAGCGAGCTCCAAAACATGAGCTGGATTGTAAGATATACGTGAACACACTTCCCAAGACAAGCGTGACCACATGGAATTCTTATGGCAAAACACTACCGAGTTCTGGTTGAGAAACATCATTGAGGGTAACAAAGTCCTTGCATAAGTCCAGATTAGCTCTTAAGGAGGAACTTTGTTGTAGGGTGGGACCCTAGATGGAGATCTTTCACGAATTGGAGGGGAAATCCCCAAGAAAAAGAAGAACACAAGGGGGAAAACAAGAGGAACACTCAAGAACAAGCCCAAATCACACATCCACTAGACTCGAATCCACACAACATCCACAAGGTACATGAACAATTAAAGGGAAACAAGATGCATGGTAGAGGTCATCCCAAATCCAAAGGAGATGGGGGCTTGATGATCTAGATAGACCCTTCCCTAGATGGGGGCTTTATCCACTAGGGATCTTCTCCAATGGAGGCCTTGAACTCCAATGGAGTGTCTCTCTCTCAAGAGGAATCCCACTAGGGGAGATACATGAGCTAAGCTCTAATGTCTAGATCTATTATTAGCTTCGTCTAAATGGAGGAGATGAAGTGATCAGGACATCAATACCATTGTTACACCCACAGCCCCTACTACTATACATACTGGACCAATTACTAGAGCTCGCGCACGCCAATTGAATTACCATGTACGTTTCTTGGTAACGATTCTAATGTTCATGAGAATATAATGCTGCCTAAATTGGATACATTTGTTTTGCTTACAAATGAAGGGCCTAGCTTGGACAAGAAAGATGAACCTTGGAGCAAGTTCAAGCATGGAGATGATGGCATGCGCAAGGGGAACAAGAACGAAGTTACAAGTGATGATTCCAGGACTTTGAAGCAACCATAATGAGTGCATGAAGCCTTGGATGAAATATACAAGATGCCACTTCATAAATTTTGTCCAGTGGCTATTCTAGGTGCTGCGTCACCTTATTTTTGGGCCAGGCCCATGTAATTTCGAAATACTTGATTATAGGTTGTTTTTAGAGTCCGTATGTGTGTGGAAACAAGAGTTAGGGTTGGTTTCGGACCCCTCCTCCAAGGGCCACGAAGTTCCCCCCTCTTTCCTCCATATATACAACCCTTAGGGCATCGTTTAGACTTTGGGTTTTGTTTAGATTAAAAGTTCACCATAGCTGCAACTTCGCGTACTTCGTTTGTGTTCAACGACCAGACCAAGCCATCACAGAACCCCACCTTGATCAATAAAGCTTTCATCTTATATTCACCATATCCAGATTGCAATCTATTTTTCTTGATTGTTCTTCATTTGCTTGCAGGAAATAGACCCTCGTGGTCAGGTATATCATGCTCTAGCGTGGTCAATAATCTCTCAGAGTTGGTTTAGAGATTGCTAAGGCGCGACATCCTCGCACGGTTGTATTCGGATCATCAAAGTCTACTCCACCATAAACGATAGCCACCTTCTCATCGAACGATAGACATGCTTGATGAATTGAGTGGCTCTACAATATTCTCTAAAGTTGATTTGCGTAGTGGATACCATCAAATTCATATGAAATTGGGAGATGAATGTAAAACAACATTTAAAATTTAGTTTGGATTATATGAGTGGTTAGTCATTCCTTTTGGATTAACTAATGCACCTAGCACCTTCATGAGATTAATGAACGAAGTTTTATGTGCTTTCATTGGACGATTTGGGGTAGTCTATTTTGATGATATACTGATTTATAGCAGATCTTTGGAGGAACATTTGGAACATTCACGTGTTGTTTTTATTGCTCTACGTGATGCTAAACAATGTGCTGAATTAATTTTGAAAATGCACGAGTTAGCTAAGGAAAACATTGAGCGTATGAATGCTAAATATAAACTTGCTGGAGATAAGGGTAGAAAACATGATGTGTTTGCACCTGGAGATCTTGTTTGGTTATATTTGCATAAGGATGGATTTCCTGATTTGCGCAAATCAAAGCTAATGCCACGTGACGATGGTCCTTTTAAGGTGTTAGAGAAAATAAATGATAATGCATATGAAATTGAGCTACCTGCGGATTTTGGGTTTGGTCCCACTTTTAACATTGCAGATTTGAAGCCTTATTTGGGTGAGGAAGATGAGCATCCGTAGAGAATGATTTCATTTCAAGATGGGGACGATCATGAGGACATCAATACCATTGTTACACCCACAGCCCCTACTACTATACATACTGGACCAATTACTAGGGCTCGCGCACGCTAATTGAATTACGAGGTACTTTTGTTTCTTCGTACCGATTCTAATGATCATGAGAATATGATGCTGCCTAAATTGGATACATTTGTTTTGCTTACAAATGAAGAGCCTAGCTTGGACAAGAAAGATGAAACATGGAACAAGTTCAATCATGGAAATGACGGCACGCACAAGGGAAACGAGAACAGAGATTATTCTAGGACCTTGAAGCCACCATAATGAGTGCATGAAGTCTTGGATAAAATATACAAGATGCCACTTCATAAAATTTGTCCAGAGGCTATTCTAGGTGCCGCGTCACCTTATTTTTGGGCCAGGCCCATGTAATTTTGAAATACTTGATTATGGGCTGTTTTTAGAGTCCGTATGTGTTGGGAAACAAGAGTTAGGGTTGGTTTCAGACCCCTCCTCCAAGGGCCACGAAATTCCCCCCTCTTTCCTCCATATATACAACACTTAGTGCATCGTTTAGACTTTGGGTTTTGTTTAGATTAAAAGTTTGCAGTAGCTGCAACTTTGCGTACTTCGTTTTTGTTCAATGAACAGACCAAGATGACACAGAACCCCGCCTTGACCAATAAAGCTTTCATCTTATATTCGCAATATTATCCAGATTGCAATCTCATTTTCTTGCTGGTTTTTCGGTTGCTTGCAGGAAATAGACCCTCGTGGTCAGGTTGATCATGCTCTGATGTGGTCAATAACCTCTTGGAGTTGGTTTAGCGATTGCTAAGGCGTGGCGTTCTCGCACGTTCGTAATCGGATTGTCAAATTCTACTCCACCGAAACGATAATCACCTTCTCATTGAAACACGGGACAACTTTGCCTCTATCATGGAGTATATATAGTCCTAGGGGATGAGGGGGTAATTAGGGGAGAAATGGACATTACATGGGCAAAGCCCGCTGTAACACACAGGGGGCCCCGTGCGCACGGGGTCTCTAGAGACCTGACGCATGAGCCCGTGCGCACGGGGTCCGTGAGGCCCGTGGACACGGGGGTCCTGTGGGCACGGTACACGCCTGTGCGCACGGGGTCTTTAGGACTGCCAGCCTGGGAGGCCCGTGGGCACGGGGTCGAAGGGGCTAGTACGCACGGGGTCGCCTAGCAGTTTATGGCTTCTTCTTGGAACTTCCTTCTCCGCTTCCAGGCTTCCCTCTTGGATGGTGTAGATGTTCTCTTCTTCTTGGACTCCTCCTCGATGAATGTGTAGCTCCACTCACACCTATGTATGCACACGAGAGAGGGGTCAAGTAGTATACCATCCTCGAAAGGTACAAGTGAACACGTGTATAGGAGATGATTCACCTTTATGTATGTGAAGTAGATGTGGCATGTGTCACTTTTCAAAGGAACTCTTGACATGGTGATGTCCGTAGGATGCTCCGCATCATCCCCTCCCCCTTGGGAAAGATCCAACCTCGGATCTAAAACCAAATCACCAAGGGAAAGAGATGATGTCGCCATGTAGAAGTTGACGATCACCAAGCATTCATCATCTTGTAGCTTGAAATGGGCACTCTCCAATGTTGCACCGTCTTGTAGTTCCTTCAAAAGGAGCAAAGACAACAAACATTTGGAAAAACAAATGTGGTTAGTGTTAGTGCAAAACCAAGCATTCAAGAGGTGATTCACCCAACAAGTGTAATCATCAAGCATAGCATATGGTTTGACAAAGAAGTGTGGCATGGAATTTAAGCATATAAATTGAGCACAATCAAGGACATCATGGAAACAAGCATGCAAATTGGAGGTAGGGATGCTAATATGTTTGAGAAGTGAACAAGCATGTACCTCAAGGTCATAGCAAGAGTGCACAAAGTTCTCAACAAAAGGTCTATGGTAGACATAGGAATCATCCACAACACCAAATATAATGATATGTCTAAACACATGGGGCAAGTGCAAAACAATCAAAGCATAATGTGCATATGGTGTAGTGAAGATATTGTGGCACTCAACACAAAGGAAAGAGCAATTGTTCAACATGTGTGAGGCAATCAAGTCAATCAAGTGACAAGCAATGGGACATGGCATATGGGAAGAAATGACATTGTTGCAACCAAACATATGATAGGAGCATGTAATCCAAGAACTAGATGCAACACACAAGGCATATATGTCATGAGGCATAGCAATGTGGAAATCATGAATGAAAGATGATAGAGGCAAAGGTGTCCCATCTTTCTAGAAGATGGTGGCTATCGTTTATGGTGGAGTAGACTTTGACGATCCAACTACAAACGTGCGAGCATGCCGTGACTTAGCAATCGCTAAACCAACTCCGAGAGGTTATTGACCATGCCGGAGCATGATCAACCTGACCACGAGGGTCTATTTCCTTCAAGCAAACGAAGAACAAGCAAGAAACTGATATTGCAATCTGGATATTGCAAATAAAAGATTTATTGATCAAGTGGGGTTCTGTGACGCCTTGGTCTGGTTGTTGAACACAAATGAAGTACGCGAAGTTGCAGCTATGACGAACTTTTAATCTAAACAAAACCCAAAGTCCAAACGATACCCTAAGGGTTCTATATATGGAGGACGAGGGGGGAATTTCATGGCCCTTGGAGGCGGGGTCAGAAACCAACTCTAACTCTTGTTTCCCCACACATACGGACTCTAAAAACAGCCTATACTTGACTATTTCAAAATTACATGGGCCTGGCCCAAAAATAAGGTGACGCAGCACCTACATTAGCCTCTGGACGAAATTTATGAAGTAGTGTCTTCTATATTTTGTCCAGGCCTTCATGCATTCATTAAGGTGGCTTCAAAGTCCTGAAATCACCACTTGAATCTATGTTCTTGTTCCCCTTGTGCATGCCATCATTTACATGCTTGAACTTGCTTCAATGTTCATCCTTCTTGTCCAAGCTAGGCCCTTCATTTGTAAGCAAAACAAATGTATCCAATTTAGGCAGCATCATATTCTCATGAACATTAGAAACATTACCAAGAAATGAAAGTACCTGGTAATTTAATTGGCATGCGCGAGCTCTAGTAATTGGTCCAATATGTATAACAGCAGGGGTTGTGGGTGTAACAATGGTATTGATGTCCTCATCATCCTGCCCTTCTTGAAGTGAAGTCGTCCTTGACGGAAGCTCCCTCACCCAAATAAAGCTTCAAATCTGCAATGTTAAAAGTGGGACTAACCCCAAAATCTACAGGCAGCTCAAGTTTATATTCATTATCATTTTTTTTCTCTAACACCTTAAAAGGACCATCAGCACGTGGCATTAGCTTTGATTTGACCAAATCAGGAAATCTATCCTGACGTAAATGTAATCAAACAGGATCTCCAGGTACAAACACAACATGTTTTCTACCCTAATCACCAGCAAGTTTATATTTTAGCATTCATACGCTCAATGTTTTCCTTGGTTAATCATGCATTTTTAAAATCAATTTAGCACGTTGTTTAGCATCAAAATTAACCTTCTCCGAAGATGGAAGATGCAACAAATCAATACGTGCACGAGGTAGGAAACCATACACAATTTCGAAAGGGCACATCTTAGTAGTAGAATGCAACGAATAATTATAAGAAAATTCAATATGAGGCAAGCATTCTTCCCACATTTTCTTATTATTCTTCAAAACAGCCCTAAGCATAGTAGACAATGTTCTATTGACTACTTCAGTTTGTCCATAAGTTTGGCGGTGACAACTGGTACTAAAAAGTTGTTTAGTCCCCAACTTAGCCCATAAACATCTCCAAAAGTGGCTAAGAAATTTAGTATCACGATCTGAAACAATACTATTTGGCACACCATGCAAGCGAATAATTTCACGAAAAAACAAATCAGCTACATTAACAACATCATCGCTTTTATGACATGGTATAAAGTGTGCCATTTTCAAGAATCTATCCACGAAAAAAATATGCTATCCCCCCTTCTTTGTTCGAGGTAATCCTAAAACAAAATCCATAGAGATATCCTCCCAAGGAACAGTAGGTACAGGCAAAGGCATATATAAACCATGAGGATTGAGTCGTGACTTAGCTTTTCAACATGTAGTGTAGAGAGCAACAAAATTCTCAACATCCTGTCTCATCTATGGCCAAAAGAAATGTGTAGCAAGTATGTCTGCCGTCTAATTCACGCCAAAGTGTTCTATTAATTCTCTTCCATGTGCCTCTTGCACAACAAAAGACGAAGGAGCTAGCTAAATTGCATAGCTTGTTAGCAGGAAACACAAATCCATCATTAACGACGAACTTGTTCCATGTTCTCCCTTCTTTTCAATTTTGCAATACATCTTTAAATTCAGCATCATGCACATATTGATATTTGATGATCTCCAAACTAGATATTTTAAAGTCAAGTTGTGAAAGCATAGTATAACAACGAGACAATGCATCAACAATAACATGTTCTTTACCCTTCTTGTGTTTAATGACATAAGGGAAAGTCTCAATGAATTCAACCCATTTAGCATGCCGACGCTTCAGTTTAGCTTGACTTTTAATATGTTTCAAAGATTCATGATCAGAATGTATATCAAATTCTTTGGGCCATAAATAATGTTGCCATGTCTCTAAAGTCTGAACAAGAGCATAATATTATTTATCATAAGTAGAATAATTCAGACCAGGCCCACTAAATTTTTCAGAAAAGTATGCAACAGGTTTGCCATCTTGTAATAACACACCTCCTAATCCAATTCCACCAGCATCACATTCAAGGTCAAAAGTCTTCTTAAAATTAGGAAGTTGGAGTAAAGGAGCATGTGTCAAATTATCTTTTAATACCATGAAGGCTTCTTCCTGTGCGGTACCCCATACAAAAGGCACATCCTTCTTTGTAAGATCATTGATTGGTGCAACAATGGTGCTAAAATATTTCACGAAACGCCTATGGAAACCAGCAAGTCCAAGAAAACTCCTCACTTGTGTGACCGTTTTGGGCTGCGGGCAACTCTCAATAGCTTCGATCTTGGCTTTATTAACTTTAATTCCCTGTGGAGTAACACCATAGTGAAGAAAAGATACACGGTCGGTGCAAAAGGTGCACTTCCCAAAGTTACCAAACAAACATGCATCATGTAAAGCAATAAAAATAGCACGTAAATGTTCCAAATGTTCCTCCAAAGATCTGCTATAAATTAGTATATCATTAAAATAGACTACCACAAATCGTCCAATGAAGGCACGTAAAACTTCATTCATTAATCTCATGAAAGTACTAGGTGCATTAGTTAACCCAAAAGGCATGACTAACCACTCATATAATCCAAACTTAGTTTTAAATGCTGTTTTCCATTCATCCCCCAATTTCATATGAATTTGATGGTATCCACTACGCAAATCAACTTTGGATAATATTGTAGAGCCACTCAATTCATCAAGCATGTCATCTAGCCTAGTAATAGGATGACGATAATGAATAGTAATATTATTAATGCCTCTACAATCAACACACATACGCGACGTACCATCCTTATTTGGCACTAGTATATAATAAGAACAGCACAAGGACTAAGAGATTCATGTATGTAACCTTTGTTGAGCTGCTCCTGTACTTGATGCACAATCTTCTTCATCTCCTCTAGATTGGTATGGTATGGCACACGGTTCGGCAGCGAAGCACCGGGAATTAGGTCAATCTGATGCTCAATTCCTCGAATAGGTGGTAATCCCGGTGGCACATCTTGTGGAAAGACGTCAGCGAACTCTTGCAAAATGTTAGAGACAACAAGAGGCAAAGAGGAAGGTACATCCTCAAAAGAAAATAATGCCTATTTGCACACAAAAGAATAGAAAACATATTTACTGAAATCTAGATCATCAATATCAGATTTGGTGGCAAGTAAACATGCACTTTTCAATTTAATTTCAGAAGCAACACTAGATAGTTTAGTATTAGGCTTCATTTGTTGCTCAAATTCTTTTGCCGCAATCTGATTTTCACTCTTATTTTTTCTCCTGTTTTGCTTTATTAGCTCTATTAATATCATCTTTCAAAATGGAATGAGCAGTCATAGGAAGCAAAGTAATATTTTTATCCTTATGAACAAGAGTATATTGATTGTTTCTACCATGGTGTAAAACATTTTTATCAAACTGCCATGGTCTACCAAGTAATAAGGAACATGCTTGCATAGGTACCACATCACAATCAACATAATCAGCATATGTAGAGATACTAAAATGCACACGAACAGTACGTGTTACCTTAACCTTGCCGTTGTTGTTGAACCATTGGATGTAGTAAGGATTTGGATGTGGTCTTGTGGTGAGAGATAGCTTCTCCACCATCTCCATGCTAGCCAAGTTATTGCAGCTCCCTCCATCTATGATGACGCGAACAGAACGTTCCTTCACAACTCCCTTTGTATGGAACAAAGTATGCCTCTAATTTTGCTCATCTTGTGTGACCTGCACACTCAAAACACATTGAGCAACTAAACATTCATACCTGTTAGCATCTTCAGGAGCCATGTATTGCGTCTCATGATCAGAATCATCTCCACCATGTTCTTCACGTGTAATAAGAGCCAAAGTCTCCTCATCATAGTCACTAGCGGACTCATACCCACCATCCTCAGTAGCAATCATCACATGCTGAGATTTGCATTCTCTCGCAAAATGTCCTCTTCCCTTACAACGAAGACAAATAATATCACTGGTGTGCCCTGTTGATGCACGGTTGGGTAGCGAAGCAACCGGGAATTAATCAATTTGATGCTCAATCCCTCGAATAGGTGGTAATCCCGGTGGCACGTCTTGTGGAAAGACGTCAGCGAACTCCTGCAAAATGTTAGTGACAGCAGGGGGCAAAGAGGAAGGCACGTCCTCGAATGAAAATAATGCCTCTTTGCACACAAAAGCATAGCAAACAGATTTGCTGAAATCTAGCTCATCAATATCAGATTTGGTGGCAAGTAAACATGCACTTTTCAATTTAATTTCAGAAACAACAGTAGATGGTTTATTATTAGGCTTCATTTGGTGCTCAAATTCTTTTGCCACAATCTGATTTTCACTCTTAGAGGAAACTCCTCACTTGTGTGACCGTTTTGGGCTGCGGCCAACTCTCAATAGCTTCAATCTTGGCTTTATCAACTTCAATTCCCTGTGGAGTAACAACATAGCCAAGAAAAGATACTCGGTCGGTGCAAAAGGTGCACTTTCCAAGGTTTCCAAACAAACGTGCATCACGTAGAGCAATAAAAACAACACGTAAATGATCCAAATGTTCCTCCAAAGATTTGCTATAAATCAATATGTCATCAAAGTAAACTACCACAAATCGTCCAATGAAAGCACGTAAAACTTCGTTCATTAACCTCATGAAAGTACTAGGTGCATTAGTTAACCCAAAAGGCATGACTAACCACTCATATAATCCAAACTTAGTTTTAAATGCTGTTTTCCATTCATCACCCAATTTCATACGAATTTGATGGTATCCACTACGCAAATCAACTTTGGAGAATATTGTAGAGCCACTCAATTCATCAAGCATATCATCTAGCCTAGGAATAGGATAACGATAACGAATAGTAATATTATTAATGCCTCTACAATCAACGCACATACGCGACGTACCATCCTTTTTCGGCACTAAAATGATAGGAACAGCACAAGGACTAAGGGATTCGCGTACATAACCTTTGTCGAGCAGTTCTTGTACTTGACGCATAATCTCCTTCGTCTCCTCTGGATTGGTACGGTATGGTGCACGGTTGGGTAGCGAAGCACCGGGAATTAAGTCAATTTGATGCTCAATCCCTCGAATAGGTGGTAATCCCGGTGGCACGTCTTGTGGAAAGACGTCAGCGAACTCTTGCAAAATGTTAGTGACAGCAGGGGGCAAAGAGGAAGGCACGTCCTCGAATGAAAATAATGCCTCTTTGCACACAAAAGCATAGCAAACAGATTTGCTGAAATCTAGCTCATCAGTATCAGATTTGGTGGCAAGTAAACATGCACTTTTCAATTTAATTTCAGAAACAACAGTAGATGGTTTATTATTAGGCTTCATTTGGTGCTCAAATTCTTTTGCCACAATCTGATTTTCACTCTTATTTGTCTCCTGTTTTGCTTTATTAGCTCTATTAATATCATCTTTCAAAATGGAATCAGGAGTCATAGGAAGCAAAGTAATATTTTTATCGTTATGAACAAGAGTATACTGATTGTTTCTACCATGGTGTACAGAATTTTTATCAAATTGCCATGGTCTACCAAGTAATAAGGAACATGCTTGCATAGGTACCACATCACAATCAACATAATCAGCATATGTAGAGATACTAAAATGCACACGAACAGTACGTGTTACCTTAACCTTGCCGCTGTTGTTGAACCATTGGATGTAGTAAGGATGTGGATGTGGTCTTGTGGTGAGAGATAGCTTCTCCACCATCTCCATGCTAGCCAAGTGGTTGCAGCTCCCTCCATCTATGATGACGCAAAGAGAACGTTCCTTCACAACTCCCTTTGTATGGAACAAATTATGCCTCTGATTTTGCTTAGCTTGTGTGACCTGCACACTCAAAACATGTTGAGCAACTAAACATTCATACATGTCAGCGTCTTCAGGAGGCATGTATTGCGTCTCATGATCAGAATCATCTCTACCATGTTCTTCACTTGTAATAAGAGCCAAAGTCTCCTCATCATAGTCACTAGCGGACTCATACCCACCATCCTCAGTAGCAATCATGACACGCTTAGATGGGCATTCTCTTGCATAATGACCTCCACCCTTGCAATGATGACAAATAATATCATGTGTTTACCCTGTTGATGCCATGGATGAAGAAGAGCTCTGTGCAGAATTGGAAGGTGTAGTCCTGGCAGAAGGTGGTGGTGCCTGTTTTCTTGTGTTTCGGTTGGAATTGGCGGCTGAAGTCAGTGGTGCTGTAGTAGGACGTGTGGGAGTAGAGGGTGCACGCGGTGTCCATGATGAAGGTCGACCTACAGAAAAGTTAGTTCGCGCCAATGCCTGTCGATCCTGCACTTCGCGTTCAGCTTTGCAAGCAAGATGGAATAAATGAGTGATATTATTATACTCCTTATACTCTAGAATGGTCTGAATCTATTTATTTAATCCACCTATAAAATGCGCAAGCATAGCTTCAATATCCTCAACAATACCACATCTAATTTCCAGTTTGTAATTCCTGATAATATTCCTCTACAGAATTTTTTCCTTGTCTTAAACGTTGCAATTTTTGAAGTAATTCACGTGGATAACATGGTGGAACTCAACAAGTACGCATAGCAGTTTTCAAAGAAGCCCAAGTAGCTGGAATAGGATATAATCTACAATGTTCAAACCAGCAAACACATGCAAAACTAGTGAAAGCACAAACAACAGCAGGAACATGTCTCTCCTAAGGATATTATAAACATGTAAAACGTTGTTCAGTTTCTAACTCCCAAGTAAGATATATATCAGGAACATATCTACCCTCAAACTGTGGAATACTCAATTTTAGTTTAGGAAGATGGTCATGATCTCGTACCTCAGGTGGTGGTGCAGCCCTACCGTTATGATGATATGCATGAGGACGGCCTGGTGGTGGTGGTGCTGGTGGTTGCACGTAGTTCTGATTTTGATCAACCTCATCCTTGTAATGGTCCTCCACCTCTATAGTAGCAGCAGGAGCCACAGAAGCATCAACAGTAGGTACAACGGCACCAGAATTTTGACCAGGCTCAAGGGGAACGCATAGTGCTCGCCCCACTTGATTTGGAAGGCGATGTTGTTCTTGTTAATGATGTAGAGGTGTGACAGGTGCAGCAGGTGGTGGTTGTGGAAGACGCACGAGTACTTCATCGAACTTGGCGTCCAACTTGGTGTAAATTGTCTTCTCAACGTCATCAATCCTATCCAGTGCCTTTCTGAAGGTGGCCATGACGTCTTCCACCTGTTGAATCAACATTGGCTGAAATTTATCATGAAGCTCCCAGTCAATCTCGTTGGCTTGTGGTCCTGCCATGGTTATCAGCAATAGAAACACACAAGAACATGATCCTACAGACTACTAGAAAGTGGTCGTGTGTTACAAATCCGTCAAGAAAATCTCAAATTCTTACCAGTTCTTACCAAGCGGCAGCTGGTGACTAACAATCATTGTAGTCAAAATTCTCAAAGCTTGGATAGAGCGATTACCACGGAGAGTCAAACGGACGACGTAGATGTATGTCGAGCTGCGAAGGCTTACATTATGGTAGCAAAAAGGGTCAGCAATAATCAATTCAGAGATGCAAAGTTGAATAAACGCTCAACGACGGTACTGTGCTAGTCCTAGGCTAGACCGTACTAGAGACGCGAGCCTAGAACACTAACAAAATCACGGCGCGACATAGAAACAAGGGAAAAGGCCAGTCTGGAATTTTTTTCGCTCTCTTTTTTTGCGCTCCTTTTATTGTGAAATATCACTATAATGGCAAGTGTCTCAAAACTCTTCCCAAGTCAAATAGGCACAATTTTTTTGAATATTTTTGTTTTTGGAAATCAAGGCAGCGACGATGAAAAAGTGCGACAACAAATCACTATGATGGCAAGTGTCTCAAAAGACTTAGAAAAGCCTAAAAACTCCCAGTTTTTTGTGCTTCTTTTTTCCGAAACCTACTCACGCAAGGAAACACGAATCGGAAAAATAGATGGAGCTTGAAAATAGACCTAATATGAAAAGAACTCGGATTGGTGGTGGATATATGGTGGTAGGATATGGCGGCGGTGGTGGTATATGGCAGCGTTGGTGGGATATGGCAGCGGTGGTGGTATATGGTAGCAGTGGTGGGATATGGCAGCGGTGGTGGTATATGGCAGCGGTGGTGGTATATGGCAGCATCGATGAAGATGGTGCGGCGGCGGCGTGACAAACTGTGACAGAACTAGAAACTTTAAAGGACTAGACGCTAAGAACAACAACTAGACACGACGATGCAACCGCAAGTTCAACAAAGCAAAACCCTAAAAAGATTATGCACAGGCTCAGATTGGTTTGGATACAATGAACTAACCCTATTTTTTTGGGCTTTTTCGTGGACTATAGGTATGAAGAACAGACTCGATCTAAACTACAAAAAACTGTAAAATCCCATCGAGCAACCTGGAAATCTGATACCACTTGATAGGGGCAAAGGTGTCCCGTCTTTCGATGAGATGGTGATTTTTGTTTCGGAGGAGTAGACTTTCACGATTCGGCTATGAACGTGCGACAACGTCGCGCCTTAGCAATCGCTAAACCAACTCCGAGAGGTTATTGACCACGCTGGAGCACGATCAACCTGACCACGAAGGTCTATTTCCTGCAAGCAAACAAAGAATAAGCAAGAAACTAAGATTTCAATATGGATATTGCGAATATAAGATGAAAGCTTTATTGATCAAGGTGGGGTTCTATGACGTCTTGGTCTGGTCCTTGAACATAAATGAAGTACGCGAAGTTGCAGCTATGGCAAACTTTTAATCTAAACAAAACCCATAGTCTAAACGACGCCCTAAGGGATGTATATATGGAAGAAGAGGGGGGAATTTGGTGGCCCTTAGAGGAGGGGTCCGAAACCAACCCTATCTCTTTGTTTCCCCACACATACGGACTCTAAAAACAGCCTAAACTTATGTATTTTGAAATTACATGGGCATGTCCCAATAATAAGGTGGCGCAACACCTATAATAGCCTCTGGACAAAATTTGTGTAGTGGCATCTTGTATATTTCGTCCAAGACTTCATGCACTCATTACGCAAGCCATCACCACTAGAAACTCCGTTTTGTTTCCCTTACGCAAACCATCATCTCCATGCTTGTAACTTGCTCCAAGGTTCATCTTTCTTGTCCAAACTAGGCCCTTCATTTGTAAGCAAAACAAATGTATCCAATTTAGGCAGCATCATATTCTCATGAACATTAGAATCATTACCAAGAAACGAAAGTACCTGATAATTCAATTGGCGTGCGCGAGCTCTAGTAATTGGTCCAGTATGTATAGCAACTGGGACTGTGGGTATAACAATGGTATTGATGTCCTCATCACCAAGGCACCCCAAGGTAAAATCCAAGGACAACCAAAAGCCTAATCTTGGGGATGCCCCGGAAGGCATCCCCTCTTTCGTCTTTGTCCATCGGTAACTTTACTTGGAGCTATATTTTTATTCGCACATGATATGTGTTTTGCTTGGAGCATCTTGTATGATTTGAGTCTTTGCTTTTTAGTTTACCACAATCATCCTTGCTGTACACACCTTTTGGGAGAGACACACATGAATTGGAATTTATTAGAATACTCTATGTGCTTCACTTATATCTTTTGAGTTGGATAATTTTTGCTCTAGTGCTTCGCTTATATCTTTTAGAGCACAGCAGTGGTTTTATTTTATAGAAATAATTGATCTCTCATGCTTCACTTATATCATTTTGAGAGTCCTTTAGAACAACATGGTAATTCACTTTGGTTATAAATTTTAAATGCTAAGAGAAGTTGGATGCTTGATAGATGGTTTTGAGATATAAAGGTGGTAATATTAGAGGTGTGCTAGTTGAGTAATTGTGAAATTGATGAATACTTGTGTTGAAGTTGGCAAGTCCCGTAGCATGCACGTATGGTAAACGTTATGTGACAAATTTGAAGCATGGGGTGTTCTTTGATTGCTTTCCTTATGAGTGGCGGTCGGGGACGAGCGATGGTCTTTTCCTACCAATCTATCCCCCTAGGAGCATGCGCGTAGTGCTTGGTTTTGATGACTTGTAGATTTTTGCAATAAGTATGTGAGTTATTTATGACTAATGTTGAGTCCATGGATTATACGCACTCTCACCCTTCCATCATTGCTAGCCTCTTCGGTACCGTGCATTGCCCTTTCTCACCTTGAGAGTTGGTGCAAACTTCGCCGGTGCATCCAAACCCCGTGATATGATACGCTCTATCACACATAAGCCTCCTTATATCTTCCTCAAAACAGCCACCATACCTACCTATTATGGCATTTCCATAGCCATTCCGAGATATATTGCCATGCAACTTTCCACCGTTCCATTTATTATGACACGCATCATCATTGTCATATTGCTTTGCATGATCATGTAGTTGACATCGTATTTGTGGCAAAGCCACCATGCTATAATTTTTCATACATGTCACTCTTGATTCATCACAATCCCGGTACACCGCCGGAGGCATTCACATAGAGTCTTATTTTGTTCTAAGTATCGAGTTGTAATTTGAGTTGTAAGTAAATAAAAGTGTGATGATCATTATTAGAGCATTGTCCCATGTGAGGAAAGGATGATGGGGACTATGATTCCCCCACAAGTCGGGATGAGACTCCGGACGAAAAATAATAAATAAATAAAAAGAGGCCATAAAAAGAGAAAAGAAGGCCCAAATAAAAAAGAAACGAGAGAAAAAGAGAGAGTGGACAATGTTACTATCCTTTTCCCACACTTGTGCTTCAAAGTAGCACCATGATCTTCATGATAGAGAGTCTCTTGTTATGTCACTTTCATATACTAGTGGGAATTTTTCATTATAGAACTTGGCTTGTATATTCCAATGATGGGCTTCCTCAAATGCCCTAGGTCTTCATGAGCAAGCAAGTTGGATGCACACCCACTTAGTTTCTTTGATGAGCTTTCATATATTTATAGCTCTAGTGCATCCGTTGCATGGCAATCCCTACTCCTTGCATTGACATCAATCGGTGGGCATCTCCATAGCCCATTGATTAGCCGCATCAATGTGAGACTTTCTCCCTTTTTGTCTTCTCACACAACCTCAATCATCATATTCTATTCCACCCATAGTGCTTATGTCCATGGCTCGCGCTCATATATTGCGTAAAAGTTGAAAGAGTTTGAAAAGGCTAAGTATGAAACAATTGCTTGGCTTGTCATCGGGGTTGTGCATGATGGGAGCATTTTGTGTGACAAAAATGAAGCATGGCCAAACTATATGACTTTGTAGGGATAAGTTTTCTTTGGCTATAGTATTTTGATAAGACATAATTGCTTGATTAGCATACTTGGAGTATTACTATTTTTATGTCAACAATAAACTTTTATCTTGAATCTTTCGGATCTGAAACATTCATGCCACAATAGAGAAAAAACATTGAAGAACATGCTAGAAGCATTCCACATCAAAAATTCTTTTTTTATCATTTACCTACTCGAGGACGAGCAGGAATTAAGCTTGGGGATGCTCCAATATCTATATTTTTATTGTTCCATGCTATTATATTATCTGTTTTGGATGTTAATGGGCTTTATTTTACACTTTTATATTATTTTTGGGACTAACCTATTAACCCAAGGCCTAGTGCAAATTGCTTTTTTTTGCCTATTTCAGTGTTTCACAGAAAAGGAATATCAAACGGAGTCCAAACGAAATGAAACCTTCGGGAGCGTGATTTTTGGAACAAACGTGATCCAGAGGACTTGGAGTGGACGTCAAGAAACCAACAAGGAGACCATGAGGCAGGGGGCGTGCCTACCCCCCTAGGCGCGCCCTCCCCCTCATGGCTCAACCGACCTACTTCTTCCTCCTATATATGTTCACATACCCCGAAAACATCCAGGAGCACCACGAACCTATTTCCACCGCCGCAACCTTCTATACCCAAGAGATCCCATCTTGGGGCCTTTTCCGGAGCTCCGCCGGAGGGGGCATCGATCACGGAGGGCCTCTACATCAACTCCATGGCCCCTCCAATGATGTGTGAGTAGTTTACTTCAGACCTTCGGGTCCATAGTTATTAGCTAGATGGCTTCTTCTCTCTCTTTGAATCTCAATACAAAGTTCTCCTCGATCTTCTTGGAGATCTATTCGATGTAACTCTTTTTGCGGTGTGTTTGTCGAGATCCAATGAATTGTGGGTTTATGATCAAGTCTATCTATGAACAATATTTGATTATTCTCTGAAATCTTTTATGCATGATTGGTTATCTTTGCAAGTCTCTTCGAATTATCAGTTTAGTTTGGCCTACTAGATTGATCTTGCTTGCAATGGGAGAAGTGCTTAGCTTTGGGTTCAATCTTGCGGTGCTCGATCCCAGTGACAGAAAGGGAAACGACACGTATTGTATTGTTGCCATCGAGGATAAAAAGATGGGGTTTATATCATATTGCTTGAGTTTATCCCTCTACATCATGTCATCTTACCTAATGCGTTACTCTGTTCTTATGAACTTAATACTCTAGATGCATGCTGGATAGGTCGATGTGTGGAGTAATAGTAGTAGATGCAGGCAGGAGTCGGTCTACTTGTCACGGACGTGATGCCTATATACATGATCATGCCTAGATATTCTCATAATTATTTGCTTTTCTATCAATTGCTCGACAGTAATTCGTTCACCCACTGTAATACTTATGCTATCTTGAGAGAAGCCACTAGTGAAACCTATGGCCCCCGTGTCTATTCTCCATCATATAAGTTTCCAATCTATTTTATTTTGCAATCTTTACTTTCAATCTATATCATAAAAATACCAAAAATATTTATCTTATCATTATTATCTCTATCAGATCTCACTCTCGTAAGTGACCGTGAAGGGATTGACAACCCCTTTATCGTGTTGGTTGCGAGGTTCTTATTTGTTTGTGTAGGTACGAGGGACTTGCATGTGGCCTCCTACTGGATTGATAACTTGGTTCTCAAAAACTAAGGGAAATACTTATGCTAGTTTGCTGCATCACCCTTTCCTCTTCAAGGGAAAACCAATGCAGTGCTCAAGAGGTAGCAGACGTCCAGGAAGAGGAACATCTCATGGTCCTCGCCTCCCTCGCCGGCCTGCTCGCGAGCAATGAAAAGCCGCAGCGAGGTGGCTCGGTGTCGGGGCGGATGAAAGCAAAGAACCGGCATTGCCTGGAAGGCTACTTCATGCTCTACTCTGACTACTTCGCCGACGCTCCACTGCATGGCGACAAAGTATTCCAGCGCTGTTATCGGATGAGCCGAAAGCTTTTCCTCAGGATTACGAATTCCATCCGGGAGTTCGACAGCTACTTCAAGTGCAAGAAGGATTGCACCGGCAAACTTGGATTCACATCAATTCAGAAGTGCACGACAGCGATGAGGATGCTTGCACACAGAGCTTCCGGTGATCCAATCAATGACTATGGGCGCATGGCCAAGTCCACGACCATTGAGTGTTTCTACAAGTTCTGTAGGGCAGTATTTGGACCGCAATACTTGCGAACACCCAATGTGGAAGACACTGCTCGGATCCTAGCACAGAATGCAGAAAGAGGAATTCCTGGGATGCTTGGAAGCATCGACTACATGCACTGGAAATGGAAGAACTGCCCATTTGCTTGGCAGGGGATGTACAAAGGCGCCTAAGGTGGTTGCAGTGTGGTACTTGAGGCGGTGGCCACACAGGACCTCTGGATTTGGCACTCCTTTGGTATGCCAGGAACTCACAATGACATCAACGTGTTGTAGTGTTACCCTGTCTTTTCGATGCTTGTTGAAGGTCATTCTCCCTCGATGAACCTTCGAAGGTCAATGGGCGGCACTACAACAAGGGGTACTACCTAGATGATGGCATCTATCCGAGAATGGTCTACATTTGTGAAGACTATCTCAAACGTTGTGCCAGGAGGCAAGAAGTCCCACTTTGCCAAGGTTCAGGAGGCTTGTAGGAAGGACATCGAGCGGGCATTTGGTGTGCTCCAATCGATTTGCTGTTGTCCGGTATCCTGCTAGACCTGGTCGAAAGATCAAATATGGAAGATCATGACTTGCTTGTGTCATCTTGCACAATATGATCATTGAGAGCGAGCAAGAAGAGCCAGTGTTGATGTAGGGTAGAACCCTAATCGCCCGATCTTTCATGAAAGGAGCGGATCCCGCGAAGAACACGAGGAACATGAGGGAAACACAAAGGGAAACACAAGAGAATCACTCAACCAACAAGAACAAGTTACATATGCACTAGATCCTCGAATACATAAAGTAAGATACACGATCCACAATCAACTAAGGACGATACAAAGGTAGCCGGTTCTTCTCCGTGAGGAGGTCTTGATGTTCTTCTCCGCGAGAAGGTCTTGAGTCCACAAGGGGATCTTCTCCGCGAGGAGTTCTTGAATCCAAGTGGATCTTCTCCGAAGAGGGGCCGCGGTATCTCTCGTGGAGTAGATCCGGATGGATAAGCGAAGCTCTATCTCTAAGTATGAGCTAAACCAACGCTAACCCTAGAAACTTGTACGGGATAGAGTATATATAGTCTAGGGGGTAGAAGTGATACACGGGCCTCGGCCCTTTACTGTTCGCAGACAGGGAGGTCGGACGTCCGGGCGTCGGGCCGGATGTCCGGGCGTTCGTGGAGGGCCGGATGTCCGGGCTGTGGAGGCCGGATGTCCGGGATGGTGAAGCTGGCCATGTTGCTCTCGGATTCGGGGGGGGTCCGTATTTCCGCGCAGGGGGGCCGGATATCCGGGACCTCGGGAAGGGCCGGATGTCCGGGCTTGCGGGCCGGATGTCCGGGGCCTGTGTGCACTTGGAGGCTGAGCAGCTGACGGGGAGGGCGCTCCAGGGGCCGGATGTCCGGGTCCTGGGAGATGCTCTTGGCTCCTTTCGATGGTTCTCCTCATCCGTGGACTTGGGGACTTGTCCGTCTTCATGCGCATCTTCAGGAGGACCCTCTTGGTACCGAATCATGCACAACAGCTTGGACTTAGGTAGTAGCCATGTCTCATGCATAGAAAGTGGAAGTTCAGAGAGGAGTGAGTTCACCTTATCTTCGATAGCCTTGGCTCGGGCTCATCTCATTGGTCCAAGTGGTGCCGTTGGAGGTGTGGGTGCGTCCATGGGGATGATCTTGGGATGCTCTGCATCATCTCCCCTCCCTTGGGGAAGATCCGTCCTCGAATCGAAATCCTCATCTCCATGGTAGGGCGAGAGATCTTTTATTTTGAAGATGTCGCTCATGGAGTACTTGTCACAAGGATTGTCGATCTTGTAAGCGTTGTTGTTGTAGCATGGAATCACCTTTAATGGTCCATCCACGCGTGGTCGAAGTTTGGACTTGCATTCTTGGGGGAAATGGTCCTTGCGAAGGTGTAGCCACGCGAGGTCTCCAATGTTGAATATCATAGGGTGCTTGCTGACGTTGAGCTTGGTCGCAAGGCATTGTACTTGGCGCTCGATGGTGTTTCTTGTATCTTCATGCACCTTCTTGATATGGGTCGCTCTTGCACTTGCGTCCAAATTGATTCGCTCTTGGAGTGGTAGAGGTAGAATATCCAATGGTGACAAAGGGTTGAATCCGTAGACGACCTTGAAAGGGGACTTGCCGGTTGTTGAGTGTCTTGCTCGGTTGTAGGCGAACTCAGCGATGGGTAGACACTCCTCCCACTCCTTGATGTTCTTCTTGATGAGTACTCGAAGTAGAGCGGAGAGTGTGCGGTTTGTCACCTCCGTTTTGCCGTCGGTTTGAGGATGGTACGCCGTGGAGAAGAATAGCTTGATTCCGAGCTTGGCGCATAGGGTCTTCCAAAAGTAGCTAAGGAACTTGACGTCACGGTCCGAGACGATGGTTTTTGGCACACCATGGAGACGCAAAATTTCCCTACAAAAGAGATTAGCAACATGTGAAGCATCGTCTATCTTGTGGCAAGGAATAAAATGTGCCATTGTTGAGAAACGGTCCACAACGACAAATATGGAATCTTTCCCATTTCGAGTTCTAGGCAAACCAAGTACAAAGTCCACGCTAATGTCTTCCCATGGTTGGTATGGAATTGGTAAAAGCATATAGAGACCATGAGATTGAGCTTTGGACTTAGCTTTGCGACTTGTAGAACACCGGTTGGTGAAGCGATTGACGTCCCAAAATATCTTTGGCCAAAAGTAGCTCTTCGAGAGCGTGGCGAACGTCTTGTCGCATCTGAAGTGTCCCATTAAGCCTCCTCCATGCGATTCCTGCAAAAGCAACAAACGAAGAGACGACTCGGGGATGCAAAGTTTGTTAGCTCTCATAAGATAGCCGTCTTTGATGTAATAGCGTTCCCAAGATGTATTCGACAAACACTTGGCATAAGGAGTAGCAAAAGTTGCATCATGCGCATACAAGTCTTTGATATGCTCGAAGCCAATGACATCTAACTCAAGTTGCGTGAAAAGCATGCATATGCGGGAAAGAGCATCCGCTACGATGTTTTATTTACCCTTGATGTACTTGATGACATAGGGAAAAGACTCAATAAATTCAGTCCATTTAGCATGACGCTTGTTCAACTTAGTTTGTCCCTTAAGATACTTGAGAGTCTCATGATCGGTATGAATGATAAACTCATGGGGACGAAGGTAATGTTCCCATTCACTCAAAACACGGACTAAAGCATATAGCTCTTTGTCATAGATGGGATAATTGAGTTGCGCTCCGGAAAGTTTCTCACTAAAGTAAGCTATGGGGCGCTTCTCTTGCGTTAACACACCTCCTATGCCATTACCACTAGCATCGCAATGAATTTCAAAAGGCTTGTCAAAGTTTGGTAAAGCAAGCACGGGAGCATGAGTAAGCAAATTCTTAAGCTCATTGAATGCGGTATCTTGGGATGGTCCCCAAACAAAAGGCGCATTATTCTTGCTCAAAGCATGCAAAGGCGAAGAAATGGTGCTAAAATCCTTCACAAAGCGACGATAGAAACCCGCAAGGCCAAGAAAACTACGCACTTGATCCAAGTTGGTTGGTGCGGCCAAGTCTTAATAGCATTAATCTTGGACTCATCAACATGTACACCCTTATAAGAAACGACAAAACCTAAGAAAACGAGCTTGTCAACACCAAAAAGGCATTTCTCCATATTAGCATAGAGGCGCTCTTTTCTAAGAGTTTGCAAAATGGTGCGGACATAGGTGACATGCTCTTTGATAGATCTGCTAAACACAAGGATATCATCAAAGTAGACCACAACAAATATACCAATGTAAGGGCAAAAGACATGATTCATGAGGCGCATAAAAGTGCCCGGTGCTTCCGAAAGACCCATAGGCATGACTAACCACTCATACAAACCAAACTTGGTTTTGAAGGCGGTTTTCCATTCATCACCCTCTTGTATGCGGATTTGATAGCAACCACTCTTAAGATCAATTTTGGAAAAGATAGTGGCACCGCTAAGCTCATCAAGCATATCATCTAGGCGTGGAATGGGATACCTATAGCGAACGGTGATAGCATTGATAGGTCTACAATCGAAGCACATGCGAAAACTACCATCACGTTTTGGCACAAGAATGACCGGAACGACACAAGGGCTCAAACTTTCACGCACATGTCCATGGTCTATGAGATGCTTTACTTTCCTTTGTATTTCTTTTGTTTCGTTGGGGTTGACACGGTAAGGAGCTTTGTTCGGAAGAGGTGCTCCGGGGATGAGGTCGATTCGGTGCTCAATGCCTCGTAGAGGAGGTAGACCCGGAGGTAGCTCATCTGGAAACACATCTTGAAATTCCTGCAAAAGAGAGGATAACACTAGAGGAAGAGTGCGAGAAGTCTTAGTTTGTGATGCATTGTCCTTGCACATGAGGACATAGTGTAGGACACTAGATGGGTTCTCACACACTTCTCTCATCTCACATTTGGTGGCAAATAGAACTAGGTTCTTGTTTTCGCTCATCGTGGAGGCACTCAATTTTGGCTTGTGGCGCTCACTCTCGTTTTGGTGGCTCACTCTCTCACTATGATCTCCACGATGGGTGGGTTGCTTGTTGGCGATCACTTGACTTGGCGACATTGGACGGAGGACGTACTCCTTGCTCTTCATCTTGAAGATGTAGTGGTTTGTTCGCCCGTTGTGTACGACTCCTCTATCGAATTGCCATGGCCGTCCAAGGAGAAGATGACAAACGGTCATTGGAACGACGTCGCACTCCAAGGTGTCTTCGTAGGCGCCGATCTTGAAGGAGACTTGCACTCGGTGCTCGACTTGGATAGTGCTGGAGTCACTAAGCCATTGCACTTTGTATGGATGTGGATGCTTCGTCTTGGGCAATTGGAGCTTAGAGCAAAGTTCTTCACTTGCGAGATTATGACAACTCCTTCCATCGATGATGACCTTGACGGATTGTCCATTGATGCCGGCCTTGGTGTGGAATATGTGGCATCGTTGGTCTTCTTCTTGTTGATGTTGGAGAGTCAAGACTTTGGAGACAACAAGTGCGACGCTTGATTCTTCGTCACAAAAGACTTGTTCTTCTTCATTGTTCACTTGGCAGTGCATGGCGACTTGCTCGAGGGCTTCCATTTTGCCTTCGCTCATGGAGTCATAAGTGCCATCGTCGTTGAAGACCATGGTTCGCTTGTTGGTGCAGTCGTAGGAACTTGTGGCCTCGGCCTCCGCACGTGAAACACTTGAATGAACTCATCTTGACGGTCTCATCGGTTGGGGTTGATGATGATGAAGCTCTCGGCTTGAAGTTGCTCGTAGGAGGATGGCTTGTAGTTGACGAAGCTTTCTTGGAAGTTGACTTGTCGATGTTGGAAGTACAAGGTCTTGTGGTCGGTGTGGGAGTCGTTGAAGCTTGGTTATTGGAGAAGCCGTAAGACTTGGATGAGAACTTGGCATACTTGAAATCATCTTGTACTTGGTGTTCCGCTTTGGTAGCTTGGTGCACTAGCTCGATGAGATTTGAGTATGGTTGGAAGTCGGTGATCTTCTTGATAGGGTGATTGAGTCCGTTCAATAAACGTGCCATTGTTTGCTCATCATCTTCCGTGACATTGGCTCGTATCATTGCAATCTCCATCTCCTTGTAGTATTCTTCAACGCTCTTTGTTCCTTGCTTGAGTTGTTGGAGTTTCTTGAAGAGGTCGCGGTTGTAGTAGGTAGGTACAAAGCGTGCTCTCATGACATCCTTCATTTACGCCCAAGTAGTGATGGGTTGTTCACCTCTTGCCTCTCGGCGCTCTATGATTTGTTCCCACCAAATGAGGACATAATCTTGGAACTCAAGGGATGCCATCACGATCTTCTTCTCTTCTTCAAAATTGTGCAAACGGAAGATTTTGTCAACCTTCAATGCCCATGAAAGGTATTCTTCGGGATCGTTGCTTCCGTTGAACTTAGGCATGGTGAACTTGAGCTTGCCGTAGCGTTGCTCTTCATTGTGTTGGGGTCGGGGATGATGATGCCCTTATTGTAGATGATTGTTCAACTCGTGGTGCTCTTGGCGCGGAGGGTTGTTATCCTCATGTTGCTCTTGTCGTGGAGGATTCCCATTGTCTTCATGCTCTCGATGAACTTGATGGTGTTGGAGAGCTTGTGGAGGATCCTCAAGAGCTCGAAGAGGAACTTGACGATGCACGCGAGCGTGAAATCTTTGTTCTTGAATTTCTTCGCGATGTGCTTCATCTTGTTCACGGACTTGTCGGCTTCGGTTGGCAACGGCTCGACTTGAATCTCGTAGAGCTTGTTGCGCCGCAAGTGCTTGAGCGTCACGGAGTTGTTGTTCTTGACGTTGTGCCTCGGCGTCTTGGGCATTTTGGTGTAGACGCACTCGCTCTTCCTCTTCATGTTGGCGTTGCCATTGCCATTCTCGTGCTAGCGCAAAAGCCTCTTGAGTTTGACGTTGTCGGCGCTCTTGAGATTCGGTGTCTCGTAGGGGATTGAGGCTTTCTTGACGGTCGGTGCGCGCGGCTCGACGAAGTGTGTTCGATGTCGGTGTACTTGAGTCGGAGAGGGTGAAGTCAAAGTGGCGGCTTGAACGGCTCCTTCTCGAAGTGGAAGACGAGCGGTTGAGCAACAAAGCACGAATTTCGTCCATCCTTGCGTCATTCTCTTGCTTGTGATCATCGATCTTGTGGTCGAAGTAGTCCCTTGTACGTTGCTCGAAAAGTCGCAAGTTGGCGGCAAGGTTGTCGATGCGTTCACTCATAGCTTGTTGCTCTTGATGCAAAGCACGTTGTGCACCAAAGAGGTGACTCTTGGTGATGAAGGAGTTCATGTCGTCGTCTTGCTCCATGAAGAGTGGGTTGGTAGAAGTACTTGGCCTATCCATCATTCCAAGACAAATGTGAGTGGTAGAAAGAGAAGAACGAGTACCAAATGTACCTTGACCGAAGTTGAAAGTGGATCGAGGATCACTCCAATGTAGGACAAGGAAATAGCACAATTGGTACGAGTTCTTGTCGGTTTCTCACACCTACACAAGTAAAAGCTTTTGGTGGAGCTTGGTTAGGATGGTGCCACAAAATTTGATGCAATTGTAAGTGAGCTTCAATAATGTTGGGAAATATTCGCAAGATGCAATGTAACAAGTAGACCAAGCATATAAGGTACACGGAAACACACACGCAAAAAGATAAGTGGGGTTGTGCAACCAAGGGTGAGCCAAAATGTGGAATCCACAAAAATGCTCTTGTTGCACAATACTAGAGAGATGCTAGCACGATTGCACAATAGGTGGATACAAGAACTTGTGCACAACCTACTTAGCAAAAATGCGACGACTTCTATCCCAAATATGTTCTATGCAAGGTGTTGCTATGATATGATCCAAGATGATCGAGTATGACAATCTTAATGTTGGAAGATGCTATGGTTCTTGCTTAAAAGCTCTTTGCTTATCTTTTCTCTTTGCTTAAAAGCTTGTTTGGCTCTTTGATGTTTGAGCTCTTTTCGCATGCAATGCTTGACGAACCAAGATAGCAATTGAGTATGCGATGACAACTTTGTGACACAAGAGATGATACCAAGATATGCAACAATGATGTATGTATGCTATGGGAAGTATGATCACTAATGTGCACAAGTCTCGTTGCCGGCAATACTCAATGGCTAGTCTCGATGGGTAAGCAACGCAAAGGAGTAAGGCTATGATGGCTATCAATGTAATGGCAAGAATGATATGTCCAATACCAAGATGAGGTTACCGGTCTTGCTTCCGGTATGGTGCCAAAATTGTGGCACGAATACCAAGTCGTAGTCGAGGTGGTCGTTGTTGATGACGCGTTCGTGGCGAAGATGAGCGGCGGTGATGTCGATGTCGAACCGTACCTAGATAGTGATGAGGACATCAATAACATTGTTACACCCACAGCCCCTACTGTTACATATACTGGACCAATTACTAGAGCTCGCGCACGCCAATTAAATTACCAGGTACTTTCGTTTCTTGGTAATGATTCTAATGTTCATGAGATTATGATGCTGCCTAAATTGGATACATTTGTTTTGCTTTCAAATGAAGGGCCTAGCTTGGAGAAGGATGAACATTGGAGCAAGAACACGCATGAAGTTGATGGCATGCGCAAGGGGATCAAGAACGGAGTTACAAGTGATGATTTCAGGACTTTGAAGCCGCCATAAGGAGTGCATGAAGCCATGGACGAAATATACAAGATGCCACTTCATAATATTCGTCCATAGGCTATTCTTAGGTGCTGCGTCACCTTATTAATGGGCCAGGCCCATGTAATTTCGAAATACTTAAGTATAGGCTATTTTTAGAGTCCGTATGTGTGGGGAAACAAGAGTTAGGGTTGGTTTCGGACCCCACCCTCAAGGGCCACGAAATTCCCCTCTCTTCCTCCATATATACAGCCCTTAGGGCGTCGTTTAGACTTTGGGTTTTGTTTAGATTAAAAGTTCGCCATAGCTGCAACTTCGCGTACTTCGTTTGTGTCCAACGACCAGACCAAGACGTCACAGAACCCCACCTTGATCAATAAAGCTTTCATCTTATATTCGCAATATCCAGATTGCAATCTCAGTTTCTTGCTTGTTCTTCGTTTGCTCGCAGGAAACAGGCCCTCGTGGTCAGGTTGATCGTGCTCCAGTGTGGTCAATAACCCCTCGGAAGTTGGTTTAGCGATTGCTAAGGCGCGACGTCTCGCACGTTCGTAGTCGGATCGTCAAGGTCGACTCCCACAGAAAACGATAGCCACCATCTCATCGAAACATCGGGACACCTTTGCCTCTATCAGATAGCCGAAACACAAAAGGATCAGGTACCGCAACTCAAATTCTCAAACCTCGAAGTAGCAATTGTGTCGGGGAGCGAAACGTTCCCAAAAATGGTTGGATTATGCAGAAGTGGTGGAAGTATGTGGAAGTATATATGGTATATGGTGGGCACCGGAACAAAATTTGGTGGAAATTGGGAGGAAAAATGGGTCGGTGGATGGAGATGTTGCTACCAGGGGCCGGATGTCCGGGTGGAAGGTCGGATGTCCGGGTGGGGCCGGATGTCCGGGCTCTGCGGGCTGGATATTCGGGCTCTGGATCCGGGGACGAACGGGATGAACACCGCGTGGGGAGGTTAAATCCGGGCGAAATTCGGAGGAATTTTGTGGATGGAAATTGGGGAAAAGGATGGGAAGCTAGATCCACTTAAAACAAAGCAAATCCACGGATCCAAACCAACAAATCTCAACGCACAAACAAATCACAAAAAAAATTTGGGGCTATTTTTGGTGGGGAATTTTCGAATTAGGACAAAAAACAACAAAATTAGGCTAGAAACACAACGGGGAGGCTCCGAAATCGTGATCAACCTTGCTCTAGATACCAAGATGATGTAGGGTAGATCCCTAATCGCCCGATCTTTCACGAAAGGAGCGGATCCTGCGATGAACACGAGGAACATGAGGGGAAAACGAGGGAAACACAAATGGAAACACAAGAGAATCACTCAACCAACAAGAACAAGTTACACATGCGCTAGATCCTCGAGTACATAAAGTAAGATACACGATCCACAATCAACTAAGGACGATACAAAGGTGGCTAGTTCTTCTCCGTGAGGAGGTCTTGATGTTCTTCTCCGCGAGGAGGTCTTGAATCCAAGTGGATCTTCTCCGAAGAGGGGCCGCGGTCTCTCTCATGGAGTAGATCAGGATGGATGAGCGAAGCTCTATCTCTAAGTATGAGCTAAACCAACGCTAACCCTAGAAAGTTGTACGGGATAGAGTATATATAGTATACGGGGGTAGAAGGGATACACGGGCCTCGACCCTTTACTGTTCGCAGACAGGGAAGCCAGACGTCCGGGCGTCGGGCTGAATGTCCGGGCATTCACGGAGGGCCGGATGTCCGGGCTGGTGAAGCCGGCCATGTTGCTCTTGGATTCGGGAGGTCCGGATTGCCAGGCAGGGGGGCCGGATATCCGGGACCTCGGGAAGGGCGGGATGTCCGGGCTTGCGGGCCGGATGTCCGGTGCCTGTGTGCACTTGGAGGCTGAGCAGCTGAAGGGGAGGGCGCTCCAGGGGCTGGTTGTCCGGGGCCTTGGCCGGATGTCCGGGTCCTGGGAGATGCTCTTGGCTCCTTCCGATGGTTCTCCTCATCCGTGGACTTGGGGACTTGTCCGTCTTCATGCGCATCTTCGGGAGGACCCTCTTGGTACCTAATCATGCACAACAGCTCGGACTTAGGTAGTAGCCATGTCTCATGCATAGAAAGTGGAAGTTCGGAGAGGAGTGAGTTCATCTTATCTCTGATAGCCTTGGCTCGGGCTCGTGTCATTGGTCCAAGTGGTGCCGTTGGAGGTGTGGGTGCGTCCATGGGGATGATCTTGGGATGCTCCGCATCAAGGAAGTGGTTGCCGAGGTGAAGATCCCTCTTCAAACCATGGGTCCACTCCCCTTTGGCGGGGCGCTATGGACACCCCGCCATCTTACTCGAGCACGTTGGTCATGGTGTCGCTGTTGCCTGATATCGGAGCCCCCGGCCCATCTTTGACAGACGCAGAGCTTGATGAAGAGCTTTAGTGCCTTTTGGCACCACTGCATCTGCAAGATGGGGAGGGGGATGATACCGCCCCCATCACCATGGACTTGTCCTTCATCAAGTCCATGAAGGCGGGCTTGATGGAGATGCATGATCGACACAACCAGAAGTGGCAGGAGCTCAAGGAGCAGCGTGAGTCCGTCAGCAAGGTGGACCAGAAGCCAAAGGACAAGTGCCTAGAGCTACATGAATGGCACGACAAGTGGTTCAAGGCGCTCATGAAGCAGCAAGAGACTCTTCAGATGATGAGGGAGCATGTCATGGCTCGAGAGAGGCGTCTGGCGGATCACAAAGAATCTTTGGATGCCAGGGATCCAGAAAGCTCCCTTTGGGAGGAGAATGTTGAAGCCACCCTCCGTGCCAAGGATGGAAGTTTGGAGGCTTTAGTTCAGCAATGCACCAAAGAACTGAAGGATGAGCACGGGGCTGCTCTGGACACCCTCTCCACTGATCACGCCGCCCAACTAAAGAAGCTTGTTGATAACCTGGATGCCGGATCCTTTGCTAAGGCCGAACTTGACCGATAGGTGGCCAAATTGAAAGAAGACCTTGCGGGGAGCGCCAAGGAGGTGGAGGTGCTCAAAGAAGAAGCGCGGCAAGCAGAACTCCATCTGGCTGATGTGTAGTCGCCGCTCTCCTCCAAGACCCAAAGCCTTGAAGCTACCAACAACAATATTTCTTATATGACGGCAAGGATTTGCTCATTGGAGAAGTCAATAGAGTCTCTTGAATCCCAGTATCAGCTGCAGTCCAAGGACCTGGAAGATGCCAAGCGTCTCTGGCAAGATGCAGAGGACAGGCTGAAGAATTGGGTCGACATGAATAACCTCTGGATGAAAAGCCTGGTTGATATTGCAGATCATCTTGGCGCCCAAGCTGCGACGATGGGCATGGATGGCCCAGTCTACTCAGCCAGCAAGTAGGAGGTCCTGAGTGTCAAGCTGGGGATCTTCTTCAATGGGTTGATCAACAAGCTGAAGGGGCATGAAGAGGGGAGGGGCGAGCGCTTTGCGACCGAGTCACGGAGGCTTGCCCGCGACGCCCTCTTCATGGTTCTGAGCAACATCGATTGCCGCTACCCAGAGCTCGGCCTTGGTGACGGCTTCAAGAAGCCGCCAACGGGTGCTAACGTTGCCGCTGCCGAGAAGAAGGCTCCTCCCCATGCCGACAGGGTCTTCACGTTTAAATTATCCCTTTTGGTCCTGTAATAGAACATGATGCACATTTTATGTTTAGTCACCTTATCTTTAGTGTTTGTGTGAAACTGATATTTCTAGCTGGATCTTTAAATGCGTGTTTATCCCATTGAACTCTCTATGCTTGTGTTCTTACGATCAATTCCTATGTATGCTCTGGATGCCTGCCGATATCATATTGCCCCGGTTGTCGTAAGGGTTCGGCCCTTAACAGTCACTTTGGCGTGGATGCGTCTCGGCAGGTTTTTCCTAGGCAGCTCTCGGCGCAGCCTCTCGTCTTGCGAGCATGGCTCTGGACAGGACGATGGAGTGACTAAAGAAACTAAATTTCCATTGCATAAGGGTTTTCACAATACGGACACTTGCTAGAGTCAAGGGATAAACAATTGCAGAAATCTGAAATGCATCAAACCGAAGTGATAGCGTGGACTTAGCTTTCGTTTTGAGCTTCTTTTTCGTCTGCGCCCGGAGGAGTGGAGGGCAATCTGGTGGCTTTTAAGCTCCAGGCAAGAGCTGGAAAGCATTTCTTGTGACCGGTGGTCATAGGGGCATTGTGGTGAGCCTCCTTGGTCCTCTTCCTTTTTGCTCCCCCCTTGAGACAGTACGATGGCTGCCAAAGCATGGATCGTGCCAGTGCAGGCAGCCTCGCCAAAGTGTGCTTGCCGGGGAATCAATCGACGGGCTCATACCAGGATTTTTCTCAGGATTACCCACCGCGGGGGAAATACTGGACCGAGCGCCGTGCGGTAATCGTCGACGTCGACGATGTCGAGGCTAAAGCAGTTCGACTGTTGACAAGGTGGAGGGATAGGAGGGAGGGAGCATGTTCCCACATTTATTGTGCCCCTTTCCCCCTGATGGTGCTCGAATGGCGATAAAGCCATACGAGCCACCGGGGTTAACCTATCGCCATCAGTGGTGGCCTTGGTCCTTACCATCGCCACCGCGGATCTTGGAGAGCGACAATGTGGTGCAAGAGTGGATCTTCCCCCTGCTTCACCTCCGCGTCACCGCGGGCGCCATGGTTGATGGCATTGTCGATGATGGAGGCAGTGCCAAAGATGACGTGTTGCGCACGCGTTACCTGGCGCGCCAAAGATGTCGCGGGATATTCGCGGCCACCTATGGGACCGAGCGGCCCCTTGCGACAACGTCGCGCCTTAGCAATCGCTAAACCAACTCCGAGAGGTTATTGACCACGCTGGAGCACGATCAACCTGACCACGAAGGTCTATTTCCTACAAGCAAACAAAGAATAAGAAAGAAACTAAGATTGCAATCTGGATATTGCGAATATAAGATGAAAGCTTTATTGATCAAGGTGGGGGTTCTGTGACGTCTTGGTCTGGTCGTTGAACATAAACAAAGTACGCGAAGTTGCAGCTATGGTGAACTTTTAATCTAAACAAAACCCATAGTCTAAACGACTCCCTAAGGGATGTATATATGGAGAAAGAGGGGGGGAATTTGGTGGCCCTTAGAGGAGGGGTCCGAAACCAACCCTATCTCTTGTTTCCCCACACATACGGACTCTAAAAACAGCCTAAACTTATGTATTTTGAAATTACATGGGCATGTCCCAATAATAAGGTGGCGCAGCTCCTATAATAGCCTCTGGACGAAATTTGTGTAGTGGCATCTTGTATATTTCGTCCAAGACTTCATGCACTAATTACGGTGGCTTCAAAGTCCTGAAATCATCACTTGAAACTCCGTTCTTGTTTCCCTTACGCAAGCCATCATCTCCATGCTTGTTCTTCCTCCAACATTTATATATGCCTTTGCCTATACCTATTGTTCCTTGGGAGGATATATCTATGGACTTTGTTTTGACGTTGAATGCTAAACCATGAGGATTGAGTCGTGAGTTAGCTTTTTGACATGAGTGCAGCGAGCAACAAAACACTCAACATCCCGTCTCATCTTTGGCCAAAAGAAATGTGTAAAAAGTATGCCCTCCGTATTCTTCATGCCACAATGTCCCATTAATCCTCCTCCATGCGCCTCCTGCAACAACAGAACACAAACGGAGCTATCTGGAGTGCTTGGCTTGTTAGCACGAAACACCAATCCATCGTTAACGACGAACTTGTTCCATGTTCTCCCTTCCTTACAATTCTGCAATATATCTTTAAATCCAACATCATGCACATATTGATCTTTGATGGTCTCCAAACCAAATATTTTAAAGTCAAGTTGTGAAAGCATAGTATAAGGACGAGACAATGCATCAACAATAACATTTTCTTTACCCTTCTTGTGTTTAATGACATAAGGGAAAGTCTCAATGAATTCAACCCATTTAGCATGTCTGTGGTTCAGTTTTGCTTGATTTTTAATGTGTTTAAAAGATTCATGATCAGAATGTATAACAAATTCTTTGGGCCATAAATAATGTTTCAATGTTTCTAAGGTCCGAACAAGAGCATATCATTCTTTATCATAAGTAGAATAGTTCAAACTAGGCCCTCTCAATTTTTCAGAAAAGTATGCGACAGGTTTGCCATCTAGTAATAACACACCTCCAAATCCTATTCTACTATCAGGACATTCAAGCTCAAAAGTCTTATTAAAATCAGGAAGTTGGAGTAAAGGAGCATGTGTCAACTTTTCATTCAATACCGTGAAGGCTTCTTCCTGTGCGGTACCCCAAACAAAAGGCACATCCTTTTTTGTAAGTTCATTGAGAGGTGCAGCAATGGTGTTGAAATCTCTCAAAAACGCCTATAGAAACCAGCGATTCCAAGAAAACTCCTCACTTGTGTGACTGTTTTGGGCTTTGGCCAACTCTCAATAGCTTCAATCTTGGTTTTATCAACTTCAATTCCCTATGGAGTAAGAACATAGCCAAGAAAAGATACTCTGTCGGTGCAAAAGGTGCACTTCCCAAGGTTACCAAACAAACATGCATCACGTAAAGCAATAAAAACAGCACATAAATGTTCCAAATATTCCTCCAAAGATTTGCTATAAATCAGTATATCATCAAAATAGACTACCACAAATCTTCCAATGAAAGCACGTAAAACTTCATTCATTAATCTCATGAAAGTACTAGGTGCATTAGTTAACCCAAAAGGCATGACTAACCACTCATATAATCCAAACTTTGTTTTAAATGATGTTTTCCATTCATCCCCCAATTTCATACGAATTTGATGGTATCCATTATGCAAATCAACTTTGGAGAATATTGTAGAGCCACTCAATTCATCAAGCATATCATCTAGCCTAGGAATAGGATGACGATAATGAATAGTAATATTATTAATGCCTCTAAAATCAACACACATACAACATGTCCCATCCTTTTTCAGCACTAGAATAATAGGAAGAACACGAGGACTAAGGGATTCGCGTATATAACCTTTGTTGAGCAGCTCGTGGACTTGACGCATAATCTCCTTCGTCTCCTTAGGATTGGTACAGTATGGTGCACGGTTGGGTAGCGATGCACCGGGAATTAAGTCAGTCTGATGCTCAATCCCTCGAATAGGTGGTAATTCCAGTGGCATGTTTTGTGGAAAGACGTCAGCGAACTCTTATAAAATGTTAGTAATAGCAGAATGCAAAGAGGAAGGCACATCCTCCAATGAAAATAATGCCTCTTTGCACACAAAAGCATAGCAAACAGATTTGCTAAAATCTACCTCATCAATATCAGATTTTGTGGCAAGTAAACATGCACTTTTCAATTTAATTTCAGAGGCAACACTAGATGGTTTATTATTAGGTTTCATTTTTTGCTCAAATTCTTTTGCCACAATCTGATTTTCACTCTTATTTTTCTCCTGTTTTGCTTTTAGCTCTATTAATATCATCTTGCAAAATGGAATCCAGAGCCATAGGAACCAAAGTAATATGGCTATTCTTATGAACAAGAGTATACTGATTATTTCTACCATGGTGTACAGATTTTTTATCAAATTACCATGGTCTACCAAGTAATAAGGAACATGCTTGCATGGGTACCACATCACAATCAACATAATCAGCATATGTAGAGATACTAAAATGCACACGAATAGTACGTGTTACCTAAACCTTGCAGCTGTTGTTGAACCATTGGATGTAGTAAGGATGTGGATGCGGTCTTGTGGTGAGTGTCGGTGTCAAAACCGGCGGATCTCGGGTAGGGCGTCCCGAACTGTGCGTCTAGGATCGATGGTAACAGGAGGCAAGGGACACGATATTTACCCAGGTTCGGGCCCTCTTGATGGAGGTAATACATTACGTCCTGCTTGATTGATATTGATGGTATGAGTATTACAAGAGTTGATCTACCACGAGATCGTAGAGGCTAAATCCCTAGAGGCTAGCCTATGGTATGATTGCTGTACATATGATCTATCGACTAGCCTGGCCCTGGTTTATATAATGCACCAGAGGCCTAGGATAACAAGAGTCCTAGCCAAATACGCCGGTGGGGGAGGAGTCCTTGTCTTGATCACCAAGTCTTGTGGAATCTTCCTTGTATGCGGCAGCTGTCCGGACTGGCCCAGGAGTATACGACCATGGGGTCCTCGGCCCAATCCAACTGATCGAGAGACGACGTGATGAGTACCCCCTAGTCTAGGACACCGTCAGTAGCCCCCTGAACCGGTCTTCAAGTTAGGGACGCTCCTCGATTCTTCCGAACTGCTCTTCATCTTCGGTCATCGGTCTTGAAAACTAGTTCAACAAATCTTCTCATCTTCGATCTTGAGGATCGCCGAAATGCATTCGTCGGGTATCCGAGGAGCCCCTTTAAGTTTCCGGCCTTTATCAATGCCTTGTTATTTTTATGCCACACCTCGGGTTTGAAGTTGTTCCCGGGAGGCAGTGTCCTCTTGCGTCCGAGCTCTCATGCCGGACTGCATTCGAGGTATCTTTTGCAGCCGAGCACCAATGCCGGACCGCTTCCGAGCTGCAACGCCGAAATGTATCCGAGCTCCAACGCCAGACTGTGTCCAAGCTCCAATGTCAGACTATATCCAAGATGTCATAGATCATCTTGGTCCAAAAAAGTTGAAGGAGTTTAGCCGAGCTTAATGCTGGAAATGCCCTCTATGGAGCCAGCCACTAGCGCCCGAGCTTTATGCCGGACTGCTTCCGAGGTGGTGCACCACCCTGACCGTGGGCCGACTTTTTGTCAATATTTTTGATTGGTGCAATTTATTCTCTGCCGAGATATATAGTCAGTAGCCCTCAAGGTGTGTATCGGTCTAAAACCCGAGATGCACCTGAAGGATGACGTAAGACCGCTGATCCCAGTAGCCGCTGAGACTCAAGTTGATTTACAAAATCAGCCTGAGGATCAAGTCCTAGCTCGGCAGAATACTTCAGGACACAAAAAGCAGCGTGCTCAGTCCTTGAGACTCAGCTTGGGTGCGGCCGACCAACCTGAGGATCAAAATCTCCTCGGAAACTATATTGCACATAAAATTTTCTGCATTGGACAGGCAATGCAGTAGCCCCCGAGACACTGGTCGGGTGGCAACATCAGATCAGGGGATCGATGTGCCCCTTTAATATTTGTAAATAATAAGCCCAAAGCCCAGTAGCCCCCGAGCCTTAATGCGGGCACGGGTGGCCGAATTAAGGATCGATATCCATAGTAAAATCACAAATTATGTGTAATGACTCTAT
Source organism: Triticum urartu (assembly GCF_003073215.2). Classification (NCBI taxonomy): domain Eukaryota; kingdom Viridiplantae; phylum Streptophyta; class Magnoliopsida; order Poales; family Poaceae; genus Triticum; species Triticum urartu. The sequence goes on along the minus strand of NC_053025.1, from coordinate 294,770,145 downwards.
GTATCCAAGTACTTTACGTCATTAATGCTCGGATCCGCATTGTACAAAACTTTGTTGACCGACCATCGGCTTCCACCTCCTCGGCCAGTAGCCGAGGAGTGTTTGTCCTACTTTATAAAGCCGTTATGAGGGCAAAGATTTACGACAAACAAGGCAATCTGGCCATACGGTTTTATAAACAAAGGTACGCAGAGATATATGTTATATTACTGTTTAACATAAGAAATGTCTTCCAAAGAAAATAGTCCCGCTATCGGTTCCTTTCTTTGGGTTATCATGCTAAGCATGATCATGAAACCTCAGCTCCAACGTAAGAGCAAAATATCGAGGATTTAGTTTGGGAGGCCAGTTAATAGCCCCCGGTAGTGTTCGGCGATAGTCGAGGTCAAGCCGTAAACACTTCGGCCATTGTTATGAATGGGCCGTCATTTAACACAGTCATCGGATCGCTGACCAGTTTACGCTTATTGTGACGGTTAGTTTTCGGCTTTCTCCACTGAGGTGCTTAACCATGTGAGCTGGAAGCACAATCACAGTGGTTCTCCCTTTGCACGCCTAGCCGAACAAAGCGGAACGTAGGAAGCAAGTGCAGGAGCCGGGCAACCCAACTATTGAACGAAGACACAATTCAAAACCGATGCATATATAGAAATATCCGAGAATGTTTTTGCCGAATCTCTAAAGGTGTCCGGCGTCGCACTGTGGGACTTGTGCTGAAAACACACAAATAGTTTAAAAGTTCCACAAGCTTGGAAAACAAAAAAACATCAGTGAAAACTTGATGTCCGAACAAGATCAAGTGTTCGGTGCCAATCCGAAAATTGGTCTTAGAGAAAAAAGAGTGCTTCTGTCGTGCTTTAACATGACACATCCTATCTCAAGACTTCAAGCGGGTCAGCCTACAGCTCCGACCTCCTATCTCGAAGGTGGAGTACTTCTCATTAGGCCAGTTTAGCAAACTAAACTCTAGCGGCTTTGAGAGAAAAATTAGGCTCCCCGGCTAGTGACCACACACTCGTGTTGAAAAAAGGAGTGATGAATAATAATAGTAATAAAAACTTTGTAGCAACTGAGAAGAAGAACACTTATTATAAAACGGCTCATATAAATTTAAGAGCCCCCAAGTGACTTGGGTAAAAGAATTTTATGTATAATGATTGTATGTACCGAAGTACTAATATCATATCTTTGTTCACCCAAACTTTAAACGCGTCTTAACCGACCGTTGGCTTCTCCCTCTTTGGTCAAAGACCGAAAAGTGTTATGTACTCCACCTGTCGAGAATATCGAGAGTGTTTCCGATAACCAGGCAACCAGGCCATAAGGCTGTAACAGACAAAGCGCGCTCAGGGAACTTATGCTATATTACAGACGAAGTGTAAGAAGCATATTTGAAGAAAATAGTACCCCCACTGATACCTTTCTTCGGTGCTCATTATTACTATGAGACTTGTGCAATAGATTTTTTGTACTCATGAGTTCCGTTATGTGTCGACCATGATTGAAAACAATAAGAGCGCTAGCTTTCGGCTTCACCCAGTCTGAGGTCAGAGCTCGGAGGACCCGGTCGTGACAATCGCAGAGGTGCTCCCTTTACTCCCTAGCCGAACAATCGGGAACGTAGGGGTAAGCACAGGAGCCAGGTAACCCAACTTGCAAATCGCTTAAGTCAATATGGTGCATATTGTGGCGTAATACATGAACAAGGAACGAAACCATACAATTATAATCATATGCAAGAGGAAAAGCTTCATAAAGGAAGCCCCCAAATAAACGGGGTATTTGAATTTGTGCGTCACAAACAAAGTTTGGACAAAGAAATTTTTTACAAGCAACTTTTTTTTCCAAAAAGGTATAATGCTTGGTCGAACCGAGCACAAGTTAAAAATTTAAAACTTGGAGCATGAAGGCAACTTAGTTGGTTAATGTGTTCGGTATTGACGACGCGGTCCGAGCTTGGTGCGGGACAAGGTTCCGTCCCCCAAGCCGGTCCTGAGGTGGCGGAGCAAAGAGCTCGGCACTCCAAAGTGGTGATATAGCACAGTCAATGCAGGCCGGCAGAGTGATGCTGAAGTCCTTGATATGGGGTAATGAAGTGCTGAGGAAGCCCCCCGTCCAGCTGAGGTGACGCCAAAGGATATAGTCCGGCTGGATCATTTTCCTGTGCACAAAAAATAGTGCAAACCGGAGATAATAGTAATAATAATAATAAAAATCGTTGCATAATAAATAATTTATGCAAAGTGAGTAATAAAAGAAATATGGCCTGGCGCCGAAGTCAATGCAGGGCGTCAGCGTGATGCGGTAAAGGCGTGGCGAAGCCTGAATTCACAGGTCGGTCCGGGTTCCGGATGCGGCGTTCGCCGGACTATGTATGGAAACTGACCGAACCACCATGCGATCATCGTTAATGCGGCCACCATTTGATAGACCTGCGTACATATGATGGAAAAATCAGAGTAATAATTCCTTGGAAAAAATGAACCCAAACAAGCAAAAAATACTAGGATTAATAGCACCTGGTTTATTTGTTGTAGCAATCCGAAGAAAGGTGATTCCCAAAATTGAGACTCGATCCGCACACCCATTGCCTGATGGGCGATAAAGCGACGGCACGGCGATGCTGGCAAAGGTTAGCTCGCCGAGGCAAAGCCCTCGGTCCAGCTAACGTGACGGAGCTGGTCGGCTAGTGATGCCGAAGTCTCCGGAGTATAGGTTGATGAAGAGATGGCGAAGCCCCCGGTCCAGCCGAGATGTCAAAGCCTCGATGTCAGCCGATGAGTCGAAGTAGGTCGGCGTGATGGACACCAGCTTGAAGAAGCAATAGTGCGGCCCTGCCGATGCAGGTCGTGACGTGGTCGATGCCGGCTTGATGAAGTGACCGTGCGGCGATGTCGGTATGCCCGCTCCGTGTAATTCGTGGGGCGGTGATGTTGGTGATGATTTATCCTTCGAGATGCCGGACTCTTGTTCGGCTTGCCGAGATGACGATCCGAAGAAGTGGAGCTCGGCTCAACAAAGTGACGATGTGTCTAGCGCAGGTCGGCAGTCTTGGAGCAATATTGCCGGACTGGTTTGACACCAGCATGATGATGAAGATGACCTCAGGGGAGGCTTGAAAATTTACGGGCACGTGTTTAAAAACAACGCACAATACCCTAGAAGAGAATTCCTCTAAAGGTTGTCCAATATCACGTTCATAAAGAAACATGAATTCCGGTCGGATCCGTATTCGCGCAGAAAACAGATCTGAAAATTGGTCCACTCATAGGAAGGTTCCTGGAGTTTGAACCGTCGGATCGAGCTGAAATTTGGAGGGGTGTTAGATATGGGAATTACGCAGTATATGAACGGTTGGATCTTCCAAAGGACCTCCGAGCTGGGCTCTGGAGGCCACGCTCTAAACTCGTCCAGATTCCCGTCCAGATTTGACAGGGCTCCGGTATATCTTAGATTGTCGGAGATTCCTCCATCAGAACTTGATGAAATTTAACATGGCTGTTGTAGATGTAATCCCGCACTATTCCACCGAAGCAATCTTGAAACCGACGCTCGAGGAGGTGGTGGCGGCGAATACAAGTTCGCTGTCCATAAAAACAGCACGGCCGCCCGAGGGCAATGTTGACGTTGAGCCCTCGAGCTCCATGGATGACTCCTCTATGATCATGATAGAGATTGGAGTTGATGTTGAAGAAGGCCCCCGTCCAAACATGATGGTCGGAGATGGAGCACGGTCCTCGGTCGAGCCAAGGTGACCAGTCGAGCTGGCAACGAAGATGCCGGCGTCGCAGTTGACCTGCGGGCGAGCCATTGATCCTTTTGCCGATCACACAGCGGAACTCTCAATGAAAGCACCAATGTCGGTGTCAAAACTGGCGGATCTCGGGTAGGAGGTCCCGAACTGTGCGTCTAGGATCGATGGTAACAGGAGGCAGGGGACACGATATTTACCCAGGTTCGGGCCCTCTTGATGGAGGTAATACCCTACGTCCTGCTTGATTGATATTGATGGTATGAGTATTACAAGAGTTGATCTACCACGAGATCGTAGAGGCTAAAACCCTAGAAGCTAGCCTATGGTATGATTGTTGTACATATGATCTATCGATTAGTCTGGCCCTGGTTTATATAATGCACCAGAGGCCTAGGATAACAAGAGTCCTAGCCGAATACGTCGGTGGGGGAGGAGTCCTTGTCTTGATCACCAAGTCTTGTGGAATCTTCCTTGTATGCAGCAGCTGTCCGGACTGGCCCAGGAGTATACGGCCATGGGGGTCCTCGGCCCAATCCAACTGATCGGGAGACGACGTGATGAGTACCCCCTAGTCTAGGACATCGTCAGTGAGAGAGAGCTTCTCCACCATCTCCATGCTGGCCAAGTTGTTGTAGCTCCCTCCATCTATGATGACGCGAATAGAACGTTCCTTCACAACTCCCTTTGTATAGAACAAATTATGCCTCTGATTTTCCTCAGCTTGTGTAACCTGCACACTCAAAAAACGTGGAGCAACTAAACATTCATACCTGTCAACATCTTCAGCAGACATGTATTGCGTCTCATGATCAGAATCATCTCCACCGTGTTCTTCATGTGTAATAAGAGCCAAAGTATCCTCATCATAGTCACTAGCAGACTCATACCCACCATCCTCAGTAGCAATCATCACACGCTGAGATTTGCATTCTCTCGCAAAATGTCCTGTTCCCTTACAATGACGACAAATAATATCACTTGTGTGCCCTGCTGATGCCATGGAAGAAGAAGAGCTCTGCGCAGGCCTGGCAGGTGTGCTCTTGGCAGATAGTGGTTGTTGTGCCTTCTTTCTTGTATCACGGCTGGAGGTGGCACCTGATGGAGGTGCTGGTGTAATGGATGTAGAGGATGCACATGGTGTCCATGATGGTCATGATCTCGTACCTGAGGGGGAGCCCTACCATTGCCATTATTTGCATGTGGACAACCTGGTGGTTGTGGTGCTGGTGGTTGCACGTAGTTCTAATTTTGATCAACCTCATCCTCGTACTCTCTCGCATAATCATTCTCCTGCTCATCAGCAGCAGGAGCCACAGAAGTATCAACAGCAGCACCAATAGTTTGGCCAGGCACAAGAGGGGCACGGCTCACTCGGCGGAGGGCTGTTTCGCGACATGGAGGTAGTCATTGTTGTTGTTGTAGAGGTGAGTTAGGTGCAGCCGGTTGTGGTGGTGGAAGACGTGCGAGCAATTCATTAAACTTTTTATCGAGCTTTGTTTCGAACGTCTTCTCCATGCCATCTATCTTCTCCATGGCCTCTTCAAATGTATTTAGCACATCTTGCACCTGTCCACTCATCATTTGCTGAAATTTATCACACAACTCCTTATTCATCATCTTCTCCCAGCCAGTCTCGTCGGCTTGTGATCCTGCCATGGTTAGCAGCAATAGGAACACACAAGAATATGATCCTACAGACTACTAACAAGAGGTGGTGGTGGGTAGCACAAATCCGTCAAGCAAATCTCAAATTCTTACCAGCTCTTACCCAGCAGCAGGCGGTGATCGGCAACCGTCGTAGTCTGAACTCTCAAAGCTTGGATAGAGCGATTACCAGGGAGAGTCAAACGCACGACGTAGATGTATGTGGAGCTGGGAAGGCTTATAATATGGTAGCAAAAAGGGTCAGCAATACTCAATTCAGAGATGCAAAGTTGAATAAACGCTCAACGACGGTACCGTGCGGGTCCTAGGCTAGACCGTGCTAGAGACGCGAGCCTAGAACACTAACAAAATCACGGCGCTGCACGTAAACAAGGGAGGAGCACACTCTGAATTTTTTTTCTTTTTTTTCCTTTTTAGCACTTTTTTCCTCTTTTTTTTGCTCCACAACAATTTTTTTCGAAAAATTCTACAAATGGTCTAAAAACTGCCCTGCCGGAATTTTCCAGACTTAGTTTTTTTTGAGTTTGGAACTATTTTTCTACTGTGGGTAGCATGAAACTTCGGGAGTCCTACTCTGTCACGACTCAGAGTATCGCGTGATCTGGAAATCCAAAACAGACTAACAAAATACTGGACTCGGACTGGTGGCGGAGATGAATCTGGTGGAACTCGGACTGGTGGCGGCGATGAATCTGGTGCAACTCGGACTGGTGGCGGATATATGTTGCAGGTGGACTCGGATTCGCGTGATGGCGGCGGATAGGTGGTGGCATATATGGACTCGGATTAGCGGTGAATATCTGGTGGTGGTATATGGCAGCAGCGATGAAGTTGGGGCGGTGGTGGTATACGGCAGCAGCGATGATGATGATGCGGTGGTGATATATGGCAGCGGCGACGTGACAACCTGTGAACAGAACTCGAAACTCTAAAGGACTAGGCGCTAAGACCAGCAACTTGACACGATGATGCAACCGCAAATTCAACAAAACAGAAAAGATAATGCAAAAGCTCAGATGGATTCAGATAGGATGAACTAACCCTAATTTTTTTTGGCTCTTTCGTGGACTATAGATATGAAGAACAGACTCGATCAAAACTACAAAAAAAATGAAAAATCTCACCGAGCAACCTGGAAATCCGATACCACTTGATAGAGGCAAAAGGTGTCCCGTTGTTTCGATGAGATGGTGGCTATCGTTTTCTGTGGGAGTCAACCTTGACGATCCGACTACGAACGCGCGAGACATCGCGCCTTAGGAATCGCTAAACCAATTTCCAAGGGGTTATTGACCACGCTGGAGCATGATCAACCGGACCACGAGGGTCTGTTTCCTGTGAGCAAACGAAAAACAAGCAAGGAACTGTGAAAGCTTTATTGAACAAGGTGGGGTTCTGTGACGTCTTGGTCTGGTCGTTGAACACAAACGAAGTACACGAAGTTGCAGCTATGGCGAACTTTGAATCTAAACAAAACCGAAAGTCTAAACGACGCCCTAAGGGCTGTATATATGGAGGAAGAGGGGAGGGGAATTTCGTGGCCCTTGGAGGAGGGGTCCGAAACCAACCCTAACTCTTGTTTCCCCACACATACGAACTCTAAAAACAGCCTATACTTATGTATTTCGAAAATACATGGGCCTGGCCCAATAATAAGGTGACGCAACACCTAGAATAGCCTCTGGACGAAATTCATGAAGTGGCATCTTGTATATTTCGTCCAAGGCTTCATGCACTCCTTATGGTGGCTTCAAAGTCCTGAAATCATCACGTGTAACTCCGTTCTTGATCCCCTTGCGCATGCCATCATCTTCATGCTTGAACTTGTTCCATGGTTCATCTTTCTTGTCCAAGCTAGGCCCTTCATTTGTAAGCAAAATAAATGTATCCAATTTAGGCAGCATCATATTCTCATGAAGATTAGAATCGTTACCAAGAAACAAAAGTACTTGATAATTCAATTGGCATGCGCGAGCTCTAGTAATTGGTCCAGTATGTATAGCAGCAGGGGATGTGGGTGTAACAATGGTATTGATGTCCTCATCGGTGGGTAAGCTGCATGGGTAAACCGGCAGATGTTGACAATGGAGGCCTTGCGGCGGCGGCGGCGGCGGGGACCTTGCTAGGGTTTTGAGCGAAGGAGGGTGTGTGTGTGCGCGCGCATGCCCGAGGAGGTTTTGGTGTGTGTGTGTGTGTGTGGAGGGGGGCGGGGGGTGTTTGAGGAAATGATGCGGGTACTAAAAAATTTACTACGCGAGAGTCAAACGGGGGAGTGAAATTTTGGGGCTATTGAAAATTTTGATGATAGTGCATCGCACACGGTCCGGAGATAACAACCGTGTGTTATGAAACATAAAAACCCTCGAGGCTGGCATATATTTTGTAGGGATCTAGGTGGGATTGGGAACAAGAAACATCGCACACGGCCCAGAGATAACAACCGTGTGTTATGAAACAGAAAAACCCGTGAGGAGGGTAGATATTTTTGAGAGGGGGAGCCTCGTGGAGCCCAATGTACTGTGCGGATGTGTGCATGACACAGGCACCGTCGTGGCACACAGTTAGTTTGAGTGAACTGTTGCGTAATCCGACTTGTCTAATGTTCATAAATTTGGCGAAAAATGACGCGGGAGAGGGTCAGGACACGAACACAGTTGCATGTGGACCAAAATTATGTATGAAAATGGTGGTTTCATTTTCAAATACCAAATGCAACTTTGATGTGGCACCTATCTTGCAAAGCGCACGGTATTGCTTGCCACCACCTCCCTCATGTCGGCACGAAGGGAATCCTAAGCTATGAATGTATGCCCTCTCCCCCCCAACCGAGGTTCACCTAGCAAAGTGCGAAGCAGCTAGCAGCCCCCCTCCTCCCTCGTGTCGGCACGAAGGGAATCCTAAGCTATGAATTGTAACACCCCGGATGTAACTTTCCATATTATAACTCTGACTCTTGCTATTTTCAGCGATGTGATATGATATTCCCTTCGTAGTTGGGTTTTGTCTTTCGATTTGCATTTTGCTCATGTCATGCATTTCATATCATGTCAGCATGTGCATCTCATTTGCATACGTGTTCGTCTCATGCATCCGAGCCTTTTCCCCGTTGTCCGTTTCGCAATCCGACACCCCCACATGCACCCGGCGCACCCCTCTTGTCTCTTTTCGTGAGCAGGAGAAAAACGTTCTCGGAATGGGCCGAGATTTTGCAAGTGGCCTTGGTACACCATCGGTAGACCGCCTGTCAAATTTCATTCCATTTGGAGGTCGTTTGATGCCCCAACGGTAAACTGGGTAACCGCAAAAGCCTCTTTGTGTTGCAGCACAACACCCCTCCAAAACAGCCCAATAACCCATCTAAACCACCTACATGTTCTCTGTTGTTGGATCACAATCATGTGGGTGAAAACCGCACCTCATTTGGACACTCCTAGCTCCCTCTACCTATAAATATACACCTCCCCCCCCAAAAAAAATTCACGTAGATGAAACCCTAGATTAGTCCCTCTCCGCTACCGGACACGTCCAACCCAAGCCGTACAAGCTTCCGCCGCTGCCCGTAGCCAACCGAAGCTTGCCATGTGGCACCCTCCGCCACCAGCCGCCACAGGCCCACCCGAGCCCGAGGCAGGCCCGCCTGGCCCATCCACCAGTCGTCGCCACCCCGCGCAAATCCTAGCACGCCAGCGCGCCCGACCCCGCCGCCTGCGCCGCCACGCTCCTTCGCCGGTGCCGCTACCCGCCCTCCTCCGCCGCCGCCGACTCACCCCGCGCCGGCCGCCACACTTCACCTTGCCGTCCTGCCACCGTCCGCCGCACACGGAGCCCCTCGTCGCCGTCCGCGCCATCCTCCACGGCGCTCCGGCCACCAGAGTCCGGCCGGCCCCGCTCCAGCCTCCCTCGAGCTCCGGCCTTCTTCCCCGTCTCCAGTCGGCATCCTCCTCGTCCCCGGTGATAGAGGCAAAGATGTCCCATCTTTCGATGAGATGGTGGCTACCGTTTTAGAGGAAGTCGACTTTGACGATCCGACTACGAACGTGCGAGGACGTCGCGCCTTAGCAATCGCTAAACCAACTCCGAGGGGTTATTGACAACGCCGCAGCACGATCAACCTGACCACGAGGGCCTGTTTCCTGCAAGAAAATGAAGAACAAGCAAGAAACTGAGATTGCAATCTGGATATTACGAATATAAGATGAAAGCTTTATTGATCAAGGTGGGGTTCTGTGACGTCTTGGTCTGGTCGTTGGACACAAACGAAGTACGCGAAGTTGCAGCTATGGCGAACTTTTAATCTAAACAAAACCAAAAGTCTAAACGATGCCCTAAGGGCTGTATATATGGAGGAGAGAGGGGGGGATTTCGTGGCCCTTGGAGGAGGGGTCCGAAACCAACCCTAACTCTTGTTTCCCCACACATACAGACTCTAAAAATAGCCTATACTTAAGTATTTCGAAAATACATGGGCCTGGCCCAATAATAAGGTGACGCAGCACCTAAAATAGCCTCTGGATGAAATTTATGAAGTGGCATCTTGTATATTTCGTCCAAGGCTTCATGCACTCCTTATGGTGGCTTCAAAGTCCTGAAATCATCACTTGTAACTCTGTTCTGGATCCCCTTGCGCATGCCATCATCTCCATGCTTGAACTTGTTCCAAGGTTCATCTTTCTTGTCCAAGCTAGGCCCTTCATTTGTAAGCAAGACAAATGTATCCAATTTAGGCAGCATCATATTCTCATGAACATTAGAATCGTTACCAAGAAACGAAAGTACCTGATAATTCAATTGGCACGCGCGAGCTCTAGTAATTGGTCCAGTATGTATAGCAGCAGGGGCTGTGGGTGTAACAATGGTATTGATGTCCTCATCATCCTCCCCTTCTTGAAATGAGGTCGTCCTCGATGAAAGTTCATCGTCCTCACCCAAATAATGCTTCAAATCTGCAATGTTAAAAGTGGGACTAACCCCAAAATCTGCAGGCAGCTCAAGTATATATGCATTATCATTTATTTTCTCTAACACCTTAAAAGGACCATCAGCACATGGCATTAGCTTTGATTTGCGCAAATTAGGAAATCTATCCTTACGCAAATGTAACCAAACAAGATCTCCAGGTGCAAACACAACATGTTTTCTACCCTTATCTCCAGCAAGTTTATATTTAGCATTCATACGCTCAATGTTTTCCTTAGTTAACTCATGCATTTTTAAAATCAATTCAACACGTTCTTTAGCATCAAAATTAACCTTCTCCGAAGATGGAAGAGGCAACAAATCAATAGGTGCACGAGGTAGGAAACCATACACAATTTCAAAAGGGCACATCTTAGTAGTAGAATGCAATGAACGATTATAAGCAAATTCAATATGAGGCAAGAATTCTTCCCTCATTTTCTTGTTATTCTTCAAAACAGCCCTAAGCATAGTAGACAATGTTCTATTGACTACTTCAGTTTGTCCATCAGTTTGGGGGTGACAAGTAGTACTAAAAAGCAGCTTAGTCCCCAACTTAGCCCATAAACATCTCCAAAAGTGGCTAAGAAATTTAGTATCATGATCTAAAACAATAGTATTTGGCACACCATGCAAGCGAATAATTTCACAAAAGAACAAATCAGCAACATTAACAGCATCATCCCTTTTATAACATGGTATAAAGTGTGCCATTTTCGAGAACCTATCCACGACAAAATATATGCTATCCCTCCCCTTCTTTGTTCGAGGTAAACCTAAAACAAAGTCCTTAGATATATCCTCCCAAGGAACACTAGGTACAGGCAAAGGCATATATAAACCATGAGGATTGAGTCGTGACTTAGCTTTTTGACATGTAGTGCAGCGAGCAACAAAACGCTCAACATCCCGTCTCATCTTTGGCCAAAAGAAATGTGTAGCAAGTATATCCTCTGTCTTCTTGACGCCAAAGTGTCCCATTAATCATCCTCCATGCGCCTCCTACAACAACAAAAGACGAACAGAGCTAGCTGGAATGCACAGCTTGTTAGCACGAAACACAAATCCATCGTTAAGAACGAACTTGTTCCAAGTTCTCCCTTCCTTACAATTCTGCAATACATCTTTAAATTCAGCATCATGCACATATTGATCTTTGATGGTCTCCAAACCAAATATTTTAAAGTCAAGTTGGGAAAGCATAGTATAACGACGAGACAATGCATCAACAATAACGTTTTCTTTACCCTTGTGTTTAATGACATAAGGAAAAGTCTCAATGAATTCAACCCATTTAGCATGTCTACGGTTCAGTTTTTCTTGACTTTTAATTTGTTTCAAAGATTCATGATCAGAATGTATAAAAAATTCCTTGGGCCATAAATAATGTTGCCATGTTTCTAAGGTCCAAACAAGAGCATATAATTCTTTATCATAAGTAGAATAGTTCAGACTAGGCCCACTCAATTTTTCAGAAAAGTATGCAACAGGTTTGCCATCTTGTAATAACACACCTCCAAATCCAATTCCACTAGCATCACATTCAAGCTCAAAAGTCATATTAAAATCAGGAAGTTGGAGTAAAGGAGCATGTGTCCATCAAGCATATCATCTAGCCTAGGAATAGGATGACGATAACGAATAGTAATGTTATTAATGCCTCTACAATCAACGCACATACGTGACGTACCATCCTTTTTCGGCACTAAATTGATAGGAACAACACAAGGACTAAGTGATTCGCGTATATAACCTTTGTCGAGCAGTTCTTGTACTTGACGCATAATCTCTTTCGTCTCCTCTGGATTGGTACGGTATGGTGCACGATTGGGTAATGATGCACCGGGAATTAAGTCAATTTGATGCTCAATCCCTTGAATAGGTGGTAATCCCAGTGGCACGTCTTGTGGAAAGACGTAAGCGAACTCCTGCAAAATGTTAGTGACAGCAGGAGGCACAGAGGAAGGCACGTCCTTGAATGAAAATAATGCCTCTTTGCACACAAAAGCATAGCAAACATATTTGCTAAAATCTAAATCATCAATATCAGATTTGGTGGCAATTAAACATGCACTTTTCAATTTAATTTCAGAAGCAACACTAGATGGTTTACTATTAGGCTACATTTGTTGCTCAAAGTCTTTTGCCACAATCTGATTTTCACTTTTATTTTTCTCCTGTTTTGCTTTATTAGCTCTATTAATATCATCTTTCAAAATGGAATCAGGAGTCATAGGAAGCAAAGTAATATTTGTATCCTTATGAACAAGAGTATACTGATTGTTTCTACCATGGTGTACACAATTTTTATCAAATTGCCATGGTCTAACAAGTAATAAGGAACATGCTTGCATAGGTAGCACATCACAATCAACATAATCAGCATATGTAGAGATACTAAAATGCACACGAACAGTACGTGTTACCTTAACCTTGCCACTGTTGTTGAACCATTGGATTAGTAAGGATGTGGATGTGGTCTTGTGGTGAGTGATAGCTTCTCCACCATCTCCATGCTAGCCAAGTTATTGCAGCTCCCTCCATCTATGATGACGCGAACAGAACGTTCCTTCACAACTCCCTTTGTATGGAACAAATTATGCCTCTGATTTTGCTCAGCTTGTGTGACCTGCACACTCAAAACACGTTGAGCAACTAAACATTCATACCTGTCAGCATCTTCAGGAGCCATGTATTGCGTCTCATGATCAGAATCATCTCCACCGTGTTCTTCACGTGTAATAAGAGCCAAAGTCTCCTCATCATAGTCACTAGCGGACTCATACCCACCATCCTCGGTAGCAATCATCACACGCTGAGATTTGCATTCTCTCGCAAAATGTCCTCTTCCCTTACAACGACGACAAATAATATCACTTGTGTGCCCTGTTGATGCCATGGAAGAAGAAGAACTCTGCGCAGGCCCGGGAGGTGTGTTCTTGGAAGATAGTGGTGGTTGTACCTGCTTTCTTGTATCACAGTTGGAGGTGGCACCTGATGGAGGTGCTGGTGTAGTGGAAGTAGAGGATGCACGTGGTGTCCATGACGAAGATCGACCTGCAGAAAAGTTAGTTCGCGCCAATGCCTGTCGATCCTGCACTTCACGTTCAGCTTTACAAGCAAGATGGAATAAACGAGTGATATTAGTATACTCCTTATACTCTAGAATGGTCTGAATCTCTCTATTTAATCCACCCATAAAACGTGCAAGCATAGCTTCATTCTCCTCAACAATACCACATCTAATCATGCCAGTTTGTAATTCCTGATAATATTCTTCTACAGAAATTTTTCCTTGTCTTAAACGCTGCAATTTTTAAGTAATTCATGTTGATAATATGGTGGAACCCAACGAGTACGCATAGCAGTTTTCAAAGCAGCCCAAGTAGCTGGAATCGGATATAATCTACAATGCTCAGACCACCAAACACATGCAAAACTAGTGAATGCACAAACAGCAGCAGGAACACGTCTCTCCTCGGGATATTGTAAACATGTAAATCGTTGTTCAGTTTCTAACTCCCAAGTAAGATATATATCAGGAAATATCTACCCTCAAATGGTGGAATATTCAATTTTAGTTTAGGAAGATGGTCATGATCTCGTACCTGAGGGTGAGCCCTACCATTGCCATTATTTGCATGTGGACGACCTGGTGGTTGCTGTGCTGGTGGTGGCACGTGGTTCTGATTTTCATCAACCTCATCCTCGCAATCTCCCGCAAAATCATCCTCCTCCGCATCAGCAGCAGGAGCCACAGACGTATCAACAGCAGCACCAACAATTTGGCTAGGTGCAAGAGGGAGACGGCTCACTCGGCGGAGGGCTGTTTCGCGATGCGGAGGTACTCGTTGTTGTTGTTGTTGTAGAGGTGCGTTAGGTGCAGCCGGTGGTGGTGGTGGAAGACGCGCGAGCAATTCATTAAACCTGTTATCGAGCTTTGTTTCGAACGCCTTCTCCATGCCATCTATCTTCTCCATGGCCTCTTCAAATCTATTTAGCACATCTTGCACCTGTCCACTCATCATTTGCTGAAATTTATCATGAACTCCTTATTCGTCATGTTCTCCCAGTCAGTCTCGTCGGCTTGTGATCCTGCCATTGTTAGCAATAATAGAAACACACAAGAATATGATCGTACAGACTACTAACAAGAGGTAGTGGTGGTGTCACAAATCCGTCAAGCAAATCTCAAATTCTTACCAGTTCTTACCCAGCAGCAGGCGGTGATCGGCAACCGTCGTAGTCAAAACTCTCAAAGCTTGGATAGAGCGATTACCAGGGAGAGTCAAACACACGACGGAGATGTATGTGGAGCTGGTAAGGCTTATAATATGGTAGCAAAAAGGGTCAACAATAATCAATTCAGAGATGCAAAGTTGAATAAACGCTCAACGACGGTACTGTGCTGGTCCTAGGCTAGACCGTGCTAGAGACGCGAGCCTAGAACACTAAGAAAATCACGGTGCTGCACGTAAACAATGGAGGAGCACACTCTGAACTTTTTTTTTTTCCATTTTTTTCACTTTTTTCGCACTTTTTTCCTCTGCAACAATTTTTTTTCGAAGAAGTCTACAATTGGTCTAAAAACTGCCTAGCCAGAATTTTCCAGACTCTGCGGGTAGCACGGAATCTCGGGAGTCCTACTCTGTCACTACTCGGAGTATGGCATGATCTGGAACTCGAAAACAAAGCAACAAATACTGGACTCGGACTAGGACTGGTGGCGGAGATGAATCTGGTGGAACTCGAACTGTGGTGGTATATCTGGACTCGGATTGGTGGTGGTATATGGCGATGGTATATCTAGACTCGGATTGGTGGTGGTATATGGAGATGGTATATGTGGACTCGGATTGGTGGTTGTATATGGCAGCGACGATGTATATGGTGGGGTGGTGGTATATGGTAATGATGATGACGATGGTGCGGCGGCGGCGTGACAACCTGTGAACAGAACTCGAAACTCTAAGGGACTAGACGCTAAGACCAGCAACTCGACACGATGATGCAACCGCAAATTCAACAAAGCAAAACTCTAAAAAGACTATGCAAAGGCTCAGATTGGTTCGGATATGATGACCTAACCCTAAAATTTTTTGTTTGGCTTTTTCATGGAATATAGGTATGAAGAACATACTCGACCTAAACTACGAAAAACTGTAAAATCTCACCGAGCAACCTAGAAATCTGATACCACTTGATAGAGGCAAAGGTGTCCCGTCTTTCGATGAGATGGTGGCTATCGTTTTAGAGGAAGTCAACTTTGATGATCCGACTATGAACGTCCGAGGACGTCGCGCCTTAGCAATCGCTAAACCAACTCCGAGGGGTTATTGACCACGCCGGAGCACGATCAACCTGACCACGAGGGCCTGTTTCCTGTGAGCAAACGAAGAACAGGCAAGAAGCTAAGATTGCAATCTGGATATTGCGAATATAAGATGATAGCTTTATTGATCAAGGTGGGGTTCTGTGACGTCTTGGTCTGGTCGTTGGACACAAATGAAGTACGCGAAGTTGCAGCTATGGCGAACTTTTAATCTAAACAAAGCCCAAAGTCTAAACGACGCCCTAAGGGCTGTATATATGGAGGAAGAGGGGGGGATTTCGTGGCCCTTGGAGGAGGGGTCCGAAACCAACCCTAACTCTTGTTTCCCCACACATACGGACTCTAAAAACAGCCTATACTTAAGTGTTTCGAAAATACATGGGCCTGGCCAATAATAAGGTGACGCAGCACCTAAAATAGCCTCTGGACGAAATTTATGAAGAGGCATCTTGTATATTTCGTCCAAGGCTTCATGCACTCCTTATGGTGGCTTCAAAGTCCTGAAATCATCACTTGTAACTCCGTTCTGGATCCCCTTGCACATGCCATCATCTCCACGCTTGAACTTGTTCCAAGGTTCATCTTTCTTGTCCAAGCTAGGCCCTTCATTTGTAAGCAAGATAAATGTATCCAATTTAGGCAGCATCATATTCTCATGAACATTAGAATCGTTACCAAGAAACGAAAGTACATGATAATTCAATTGGCGTGCGCGAGCTCTAGTAATTGGTCCAGTATGTATAGCAGCAGGGGCTGTGGGTGTAACAATGGTATTGATGTCCTCATCACCCGAAGAGTCAGATCCGACCTCGAGAAGCATGCCACCGAAACCCTAGGTTGACCCCATTTTCTCTAAGTTCTTAAATCCTGTTTTTTATGCCATCTTCATCATGCTACATATCCGTGCTCGGTGCTCCAAATCATGCATATGATATGTCGAAATGTTCATACCGTTAAGCTCTTCATGTTACTAGCATTTTCATGCATGTTACTGTCCACTATGATGCCATTTTCATTGTTGCAAGAGTGCTATAAAATGTTAACTGCTGGTTCTTAACAGGACATGGTCATTTGTCATTTTTGTTGCATTTGGTGTGTGCATCCTATGAGCATGAGGACTACATGTGTTTTGAACTACAACATGCCATCATTACAGGGGTGCAAGTCTTGCATTTTTGTGATCTATGTGGTGACTAGCAAAAGCATGCAAAATAGGCTCCGTGATGTTGCTGTTTTCAGGCACTTAGGATTTTGCTAAGTCCTTTCCCTGATGTTATTTTGATGCCATGTAAACTTGTTGCTACCATGAGATCCATTCTTATTTTGAGGTAGTTCAGTAAGGATGTTTTGGATATGTGGTTATGCTCTATCCATTCATGCCTCTGGTTGAAATTATGGAGTGCTATAGCATGTCATTTTCTTGCTCTACTTTTGCTAAATAATGTTCCTGGCAGATTGCTAACATGTTAATCCATATTTCCATGTGCTTTTCTAGTGATCCATGCATCCTATGAACTTGTTATTGACATGTTTAGCTTCATGAACATGTGTTCTTACTGTTGGTATGCTGGTGTTGTCATCTAATGCTTTGTGGTGAGTGGCATGAGCTTGCAAAGTTGCTATCATGAGTCTGTTTCTGCCATGTCCTGAATTTCACTGTCTGAAACTGTTAATATAACTTGCTATGTTTACATGGGTGCCATCATATCTTCTGTTCCTGTTTGGCTCAAGTTCAGTAAGGGATTTTTGTTCTATGCATTTACTAGGATCATTCCATGCGTTTGTTTGCTATGATATGTTCCTGTATCATGTTGCTTGCTTGCTCTAAACATTGCTTCCTTATGTTGTTTTGACATGTTAGTATTTTCACTAAGTCTGTGAAGCTGGTATCTTTTGCACTTTTCCCATGCTTGTTTGAACCCGTTCTTGCGTGATTTAGCCATATCACAGTGTTCATGTTTTGTTAAGCATCTCTTGTACATCACTGCCATATGCTTTGTTGCTATGTTGGAATGCAGTAGCTTAGTTTCTTGTTAAATTCTAAGTGGCATCATGCTGTTAATTGCAGGTTCGCATCATTCTTATATTGCTTGTCATTTGCAAACCGTGCATCCGTTTCCGGTGGTCCTTATATCGATTTCGACCGAAATCACCGCATCTTTCCAGCGACATACTTGGTTTTCCAAGTTGATGCCTTGATCATTCTTTCCCTTCCGGAGCACGCATATGCATTGCATATCATATCTTGCATATCATGCCATGTATTGCATCATGTTACCTGTGCATTGCACCGTGATTGATTGTTGTTCCATTGCTTGTGTTCTTGCTTTGGGTAGAGCCGGGAGACGAGTACGTGAACGAGGAACCTGTTGGGTACGCTAGCGAGGATCAAGCTTTCGACAACTCTAAGAACATTGAAGACAAGATGACCATACCCTCGATATCTCTTCTATCTTTGCTTGCTAGTTGTTCGTTCTATAGCTATGTTGCGCTACCTACCACTTGTTATATCATGCCTCCCATATTGCCATGTCAAGCCTCTAACCCACCTTCCTAGCAAATTGATGTTTGGCTATGTTACCACTTTTGCTCAGCCCCTCTTATAGCGTTGCTAGTTGCAGGTGAAGTTGAAGTTTGTTCCATGTTGGAACATGTATATGTTGGGATATCACAATATCTCTTATTTTAATTAATGCATCTATATACTTGGTAAAGGGTGGAAGGCTCGGCCTTATGCCTGGTGTTTTGTTCCACTCTTGCCGCCTTAGTTTCCATCATACGGGTGTTATGTTCCTTGATTTTGCGTTCCTTACGCGGTTGGGGTTATGGGACCCCCTTGATAGTTCGCTTTGAATAAAACTCCTCCAGCAAGGCCCAACCTTGGTTTTACCATTTGCCTACCTACCACCTATACCTTTCCCTTGGGTTCTGCAGACTCAAGGGTCATCTTTATTTTAACCCCCCCCCCCCACCCCCGGGCCAGTGCTCCTCTGAGTGTTGGTCTGAACAGGGCAACCTGCGGGGCCACCTCGGGGAAACTTGAGGGCTAGTTTTACTCATAGCTTTTCCCATCCGGTGTGCCCTGAGAACAAGATAGTTGCGACTCTTATCGGGATTTGTCGGCACATCAGGCGGCTTTGTTGGTCTTGTTTTACCATTGTCTAAATGTCTTGTAACCGGGATTCGGAGACTGATCGGGTCTTTCCGGGAGAAGGAATATCCTTCGTTGAATATGAGAGCTTGTGATGGGCTAAGTTGGGACACCCCTGCAGGGTATAAACTTTCGAGAGCCGTGCCTGCGGTTATGTGGCAATTGGGAATTGGTTAATATCCGGTTGTAGAGAACTTGTCACTTGACTTAATTAAAATGAATCAACCGCGTGTGTAGCCGTGATGGTCTCTTTTCGGCGGAGTCCGGGAAGTGAACACGGTCTTGTGTTATGCTTGAACGTAAGTAGTTTCAGGATCACTTCTTGATCACTTATAGCTTCCCGACCGTTGCATAGCTTCTCATCTTACTCTTGTTTGCGTATGTAAGCCACCATATTTGCTTAGCACTTGCTGCAGCTCCACCTCACTACCTCATCATACCCATAAGCTTAAATTGTCTTGATCTCGCGGGTGTGAGATTGCTGAGTCCTCGTGACTCACAGATACTTCCAAACAGTTGTAGGTGCCGATGATACGAGTGCAGGCGATGCTACCGAACTCAAGTGGGAGTTCGACTAGGACCTCAGTCATTACTATGTTTCGTTTCCCGATGATCAGTAGTGGAGCCCAGTTGGGGCGATCGGGGATCTAGCATTTGGGGTTTATCTTCCTTTTATTTGGATTTGACCGTAGTCGGTCTATGAGTGTATTTGGATGATGTATGAATTATTTATGTACTGTGTGAAGTGGCGAGCGTAAGCCAACTATTTATCCCTTTCTTATTCAGTACATGGGATTGTGTGAAGATTACCCCTCTTCCGACAAAACCACCATGCGGTCATGCCTCTAAGTCGTTGCTCGACATGTGGGAGATATAGCCGCATCGTGGGCATTACAAGTTGGTAATCAGAGCCATCCCCGACTTAGGATCCCCGTGCTTGATCGAATCGCTGGCGTTGTTGAGTCTAGAACAAAATGTTTTGAGTCTTAGGATTATATATATCGGAGAGTAGGATTATTTTTACTCCTCAGTCCCTTCGTCGCTCTGGTGAGGCCTCCTGACGTAGAAGTTTTGACTTTCCTCTCCTCAAATTTCACTAAAAAAATTAGGATCACGCGGGTATCTTGGAATCGTTCTGATATTCTTGTGACGAGAACATTGTTCTTGGTGCCTCCTGACATTTAGGGGTTGTGGCAGTGTCCCGGGGAGTTGAGCTCTGAGGTGTTGTCGTCACAATTTTATCGTTGCAGTTCTGGAATACCTGAGTTCGTCGACATCGAAAGTCTCTTTTATGCAGTTGTTGGTGAGATAACCTCGACGCCACCTAGTAATGGGGCGGGAGTTCGGGAGTATTGCCATAAATCGTATAATAGATGCTTCTCGAAGGTTGAGGTACATGATTTCCGAAGGTTTCTTGGTTATGTGTTGAAGGATGGATACAACTGGATGTGGGATTGTTAGTTTGGTTGAGATATTATGCTTCCCCAGTATCCCCAACGCCTGATTGCATAACCAGAAAGTTTCGGGAGTTTTATAGGTGGGAATTCAAGTAGCTCTAGTATTCCAGCAGATATTTGGTTTGTGATTGGGTAATCCTTACCACTTATTTGTTCATATTCGTACCTTGTTGCTTTATTCATCTACCTTTATCTAAGTGGCTTCACTTTAATGGACGTGTGATGATTTACTTTGGAATTCATTCGTTCATCCTTGTTCGAATGTTTATTGTGAAGACTATATGTTGTAATTTCTATCCACTGATTCATCTTGAATATCTGTCTATCAAGATTCTAACGGATGTCACCCCCTTCAGGATGGCTCCGCCAACGCGTCTGAATCCGAAACGCAATGATAGGAGTCAGGCGAACCCTCCGCCACCGCCTCCACCTCCGGAGGCATGGCAAGCTGTCATGGTAGCCATCAACGCCAACACCCGGATGCTTTTGCAACTCTTGCAACAGTGCAACCAAGGTCAAGGCAACCAAGGAAATCAAGGCCAAGGGAATTTCAACAATCAGCCTTAGTTTGCTACCCTCAACCAATTCCTCGCAAACCAGCCGAAGTCTTTCAGCAACTGTGTCGAGGCCACAAACGCCGATGATTGGCTCGTGGACATCTGCAAGCATTTTCAATGTAGCAATGTCAGGCCTAAGGACTTTGTAAAGTTTGCTTCATTTCAACTCAAGGACCAAGCTGCTGATTGGTATCAACAATACAAAGATTCCAGAGGAGGTCGTGTGATTGCCTGGGATGATTTCCACCAAGGCGTGAAAGCTCATCATATTCCAACAAGTGTTGCTGAGAGCAAGCGTGAGGGCTTCCGCAATCTCAAGCAAGGCAGCATGTTCGTGTACCAATACAATATCCAGTTTCAGGAACTTAATCGCTTCACTAAACAAGACGCTCCTGACGAAAAGAGTATGATCTATCAATTCAGAGATGGCCTCAAAGAAGATCTGTAGTTAGCTCTCGTGCTTCTTGAGCCGACCGAATTCGATCAATTCTATAACATGGCACTCAAGCAAGAAGCTGCTCAGCTCAAGTGTGAGCCTTCTAAGAAGAGAGTCAGGGATGCAGTTCAGTCTTCTTCTTCCTCACAAGTGGCAGCTAAGCAACAGAAGTTCTAGCTTCCGCCTCCTCCTCCGTTTCGTCAGCCCTACTAGTAGAAGAGCAAACGTGGCCATGGATCTTCCCACCCACCCAACCCAGGTTATCAGAACAAATCTCAGTCTCAAGCTCCAAGGTTAAGTGCTCCTTATCATCGTCCGCTCTCAGAGGTGACTTGCAAGAAGTGTCAGCAGAAAGGGCATAATGCAAACAAGTGCTTCAACCAAAGGCACCTTTCGCCTCCTCCTCCTATGAGATCTTCCAACAATGGAGTGGTCAAGCATAATCCCAAGCATGCGAAGGTGAACATGATGAACGCAGCTCAGACAGAGGATTCTTCAGTAGCGATCATGGGTAATCTTCAAGTTAATGATATTCCTGCAAAAGTTTCATTTGATACTGGTGCATCGCATTCTTTCATGTAATATCTTTTTGCATCGAAGCACAAATTTGACACAGAGGCTTTACCTAAAGCATTGAAAGTTGTTTCTCCAGCTAAGCGTTTGAGCTCTGCATATTGGTTTTGAATTTTGGTATCAAGATGGCAACTATAAATTTATGTCTTCTCCAATTGTTCTTGGTGACTCGGATATTGATCTAATTCTCCGCATGGACTGGATTTCTAAGCACAAGGCTCGGCTTGATTGTGCTGCCAGGGGAATTCAATTGACACACTCTTCTGATGATGTGATCATCTATGCCGCTCGGGACGAAACCATTTGACTGTTTTCTCTCAATGAGAAGGGTGAGTTGAATGCCATCTCTCAGATTCTAGTCATTTGTGAATACCAAGACGTCTTTCCAGAAGAGCTTTCGGGATGCCTCCTGACCGGCCAGTTGAATTCGTTATCGATATTGAGCCTGGCACGGAACCCGTTTGCAAGCGTCCTTACAAGCTTGGACCAGAGGAGTTGAAGGAATTGAAGAAACAGCTCGATGAACAAGAGCGTCTGGGTCTAATTAGACCGAGTTCATCTCCGTGGGGTTGTGGTGTTCTTTTTGTCCAGAAGAAGGATGGAATGGACCGATTCTGCGTCGACTACCGTACATTGAACAAGAAGACAATTAAGAACAAGTATCCACTTCCCAACATCAATGAGCTATTCGAGCAACTTAAAGGTGCTAAAGTTTTCTCCAAGCTTGACCTCTGTATGGGTTATCATCAGATTCTCCTTCGTGAAGAAGATATCCCCAGGATAGCATTCAGAACAAGCTATGGTTCTTATGAATGTACCACCATGTCTTTCGGCCTTGTCAATGCTCCTCCAACATTCTCTCGCATGATGAACTTCATCTTCAACCTTACACAAATGATTTCGTTATGGTGTATCTCGATGATATCTTGGTCTTCTCCAAGAATAAGGAGGATCATGCCAAGCACTTGAGATTGGTGCTCGACAAGCTCAGAGAGCATCAATTCTATGCGAAGTTTTCCATCTGTGAGTTTTGGATTGATGAAGTTCTTTACCTTGGTCATATCATCTCCGCCAAGGGCATCATTGTTAATCCCGAGAAGGTGTCTGCAATTGTGAACTGGGAACCTCCTTAGAATGTAAAGCAGCTCCGTAGTTTTCTTGGACTTGCAAGCTATTGTCGAAGATTCGTTGAGAATTTCTCTAAAATTGCAAAGCCTCTTTACAACCTCCTCCAGAAGCATGTCAAGTATGTCTGGACGCCTGAGTGTGAAGCTTCTCTCAACACCCTCAAAGAGAAACTCATCACAGCTCCTATCTTGACTCCTCCTGATGAATCCAAGCCATTTGAAGTTTTCTGCGATGCCTCCTTGCAAGGTCTAGGCACTGTGTTAATGCAAGAGAAGAAAGTTGTGGCTTATACCTCTCATCAGTTGAAGCCCAACAAAAGGAACTACCCCACTCATGATCTTGAGTTGGCGGCAGTTGTCCAAGCATTAATAACATGGAGACATCTCTTGTTGGGAACGCAAGTGGACATTTTCATAGATCACAAGAGCCTCAAGTACATCTTCACTCAACCCAACCTCAACCTCAGGCAAACTCGATGGGTCAAAATGATTCAAGAGTACAATCCAAGTATTGAATATACTCCAGGAAATGCCAATGTCATTGCAGATGCTTTGAGCAGGAAGGATTACTGCAACAACTTAATTCTCAAGCCCTTCCAACCGAATCTTTGTGAAGCCTTCCGCAAAATCAATCTCCAAGTTGTTCCTCGAGGTTTTCTTGCCAAACTTCAAGTGTGTCCTACTTTGGAAGATCAAATTCGTGAGGCACAACTCCTTGATACCATGGTGAAGAGAGTGAAACATGGTATTGCCAAGAGCCAACCCAAATACAAGTGTTATCGCATTGATGACAAAGACACTTTATTCTTCGAGGACCAGATTGTGGTTCCTAAAGGTGATCTAAGGAAGGTCATAATGAACGAGGCGCACAATTCTCTTCTATCCATTCATCCTGGAAGTACAAAGATGTACCATGACCTCAAGGAGTCGTATTGGTGGACTCGAATGAAGCGAGAGATTGCTCAATTCGTGAACAGATGTGATGTCTGCCGAAGGGTGAAATCAGAACACCAACGACTAGCTGGCCTCCTCCAACCTCTTGCTATTACAGAATGGAAGTTTGACCATATCGAGATGGACTTCGTTACTGGATTTCCTAAGTCCAAGCG
Organism: Triticum urartu; assembly: GCF_003073215.2. Taxonomy (NCBI): domain Eukaryota; kingdom Viridiplantae; phylum Streptophyta; class Magnoliopsida; order Poales; family Poaceae; genus Triticum; species Triticum urartu. Next base: position 294,746,028 of record NC_053025.1, on the reverse strand, counting down.
TGGGAATGATGCTATTTTCGTTGTCATTGACAAGCTTACAAAAGTGGCTCATTTCCTTCCAATCAAAGAATCTATCACAGCAGCTCAGTTGGCAGAGCTATACACCTCCAGGATTGTATCCTTGCACGGCATTCCACAATTGATATCTTCTGATCGTGGAAGCACATCTTCACTTTTAAGTTCAGGGACTCCTTCCAGAAGGCAATGGGCACCAACATTTGCTTCAGCACAACTTTCCATCCTCAAACAAGTGGCCAAGTTGAGCGAGTAAATCAAATTCTCGAAGATATGCTCAGGGCTTGTGTCATCTCTTTCGGTATGAAGTGGGAGGATTTTCTTCCATATGCCGAGTTCTCCTACAACAACATCTTCCAAGCGAGTACGGGCAAGGCCCCATTCGAAATTCTCTATGGCAGAAAGTGTGGTACTCCTCTCAAGACTGGTGAACGCCAACTTCTTGGCAACGACTTGATCAAAGAAGCTAAAGAAATGTGTAAAGTCATCCGTGAAAATCTCAAAGCTGCGCAATCGCGCTAGAAGAGTTACTATGATAGCAAGCACCGTGACTTGGCTTTCGAGATCGGAGACCATGTCTACCTCCGTGGCTCTCCAATGAAAGGTACTCGACGCTTCGGTATCAAAGGGAAGCTTGCCCCGAGATATGTGGGTCCTTTCAAGACCATTGGTAAAAGAGGCGACCTCGCCTATCAACTTGAGCTTCCGTCCAACTTCGCAAATGTGCACTATGTGTTTCACGTGTCACAGCTTCGCAAGTGCTTCAAGACCCCTGAGCGCACTATCAACTTCGAAGAGATTGACCTTCAAGAAGATTTGTCTTATCATGAGCATCCAGTTGCTATGCTTGAAGAAACCAAGCGCAAGACTTGCAACAAGTCAATCAAATTCCTGAAAGTGAAGTGATCACATCATTCCGACCGAGAAGCCACCTGGGAGCGTGAGGATCACCTCCGTTCTGAATATCTGGAGTTCTTTCAGTCCTAGATCTCGGGACGAGATCCTCTTGTAGTAGTGGAGTGTTGTAACACCCCGGATGTAACTTTCCATATTTATAACTCCGACTCTTGCCATTTTTGGCGATGTGATATGATATTCCCTTCGTGGTTGGGTTTTTTCTTTTGTTTTGCATTTTTCTCATGTAATTCATTTCATATCATGTCATCATGTGCATCTCATTTGCATACGTGTTCGTCTCATGCATCCAAGCCTTTTCCCCGTTCTCCGTTTTGCAATCCGACACTCCCACATGCACCCGACGCACCCCTCTTGTGTGACGCCCCTAGACCGATGTGCCAGGTGTCTTCCAGTTAGTCGCTGCGTTGCCATGTCATTTGCTTGCGTGTTGCATTCATCATTGCATCATGTGCATTGCATCATGTCATCATGCCATCATGTCATTTCTTTTCTTAACTCAACTAAATAAATGGCATGGACCTTTGATCCATTTAAACCGAGGGAATTCACCTGGTGACTTCTCTTTATAACATACCCTCCCGATAGTAGGGAGCTATATTAAATATTCCATTTGTTGGAATTCACCGGAACACACTTGCAAATATAACCCCATGCCTTCTCTGCTTCGAGTTGATCTCCAAACCTTGCCCAATATTTCTTTTCCCTTTTACCGGGGCTCCTCCAAAAATCCGAACATTTTTGGACCTTCCTTTTACCAAGTCCCAGTTCAAACCCATTTGAATTAAATTCAAATGAGTTTGAATTTATATCTTTCAATCTTGTCGTTTGTATTTTTATTGGGTCAAACTCATTTTTGTGAGTCCGGGAAAACTATCCGCGCGTCCAACTTCGTCCCCTATCCTCTCTTTCTTTTCTTCCTTATCTCTGTTTTTTTCTCTTTTGAGTGGGAGAGAGGGTGCCCAACAGGCCATTTAGGCCCAGCTGCACCTCAAGCCAGCCGCAGCCCACTTGGGCCTCCCTAGGCCCACCCCAGCACTGGCCTCTAAGGCCCAGCCGCCCACCAGCTCCATAACCCTAGCTACCCCGATCCCCTCCACTCGATCCCCATCTCTCCCTCTCGTTCCTGTACGCCGCCGCTCAACGCACGCATCGTGCCAGGAAGACTGGCTCGATCCCCCTCCTCTTTCTTCGATCTCCCAGCACCGCCAACCTCCTCTTCCCGATCTCCTTCCTCCTCTCGTTCGACCCCACACGCAGGAGCCCGCGTCGGCCTCTCCTTCCCCTGCGACCTGCACTGCGCCTCTGCTGTCGATGCCCTTGCCCGGATCCTCGTTGCCTCCCCGCCATGGCGCCCGCGCCGGCGACCTCACAGGTCGCTGCCTCACACCATGTTCATCTTCCCATAGTCCATCTTCCCAGAGTCCCAGCGCCCAATCCCCTCCAAGCCGTCGTCGTGACGACCTCCACCAGTGGCCTCTCCTTCGCCCCGCTGCATCCTCTGCATGCCGCGCCCGATTCCCTCGTCTTTCTCCTCCGGCCGCCGCAGTTTTCCTCGTTGACCCCTGCCTCCAGCGCCGCTTTGCTGCTCCCTCCCATGCACAAGCCCCTCCTCTGCCATGGCCTTCCTCCTCCTGTGTCTGCAGCGATGCTGTGCTGCTGCAGCTACTCTTCCTACGCGCCGCCTCCCTCGCTGAGCCCCGTGGCGTGGCCCTTCTGCGGCAACTAGCGCCCCTCCATGGATGACCTCCACCACAGTTGCAACACCCGGAGCAAGACGACCACAACCCTGCGGCTTTCAGATGTAATTGGTTTGCTTTGGCCTTTGCATATCACTGTTGAACCGAGGAGACTAGCACTCACCAAGTTCCCACGACGACAAGTGTGACCCTTCAGATGCGCCAAGTTCGTCTACACAAAAATGCCAAGTACCACTCATGTCAGCAAGACCCGCAAGTCGGACCCCGAATGATCAACGTCTCGTGGACCGTGTACAACTACCGTCGCCCCGAAGACGTTGGAGTCATCAAGTACCTCTCCGAACGAACGTGAACGATTACCGTCGCAAGAACGGGACCGGAAAGTCCGAAGACCCCGAGTACCACGACTACCCTCGAGGACATTGGTTCCATCAAGTTCGACTACAACATGTGTACGACTACCACCGCCAAGATCACGAGTACCTCTACCGTCGTCATGTACCCCAACTTCCACTACCGAACGTTCCCAAGAACATCTACTTCCCCTACACCGCTTTGAACTTGAACCCCTCCGATAATGCACGCTTCGAAGGTATAACCCTGAGACGACCGTCCGAGAACGTTTGCACGTGTTGTATGAGATGCACCCGTCGTCTGCACCGTGTCCGAGTTGTCACTTGCTCGGTCCTCCTCTTTTGCCATCGTCGACCCGTGGGAACCTGGAATCCGGGATCACCCCACCATCTTTTGCACGCATCCGCACACTTCTCCTTTGCATCGGTATCTCAATCGATTTACCGGAACCGGAACGTTGCAGTGGAACCGTTTTCATTATCGTTGCCGTGGCACCCCTTTCTTTCTATACGGTGACAAATGCTTCCTAATGCTCTTGTCAACTTTTAATAAAAATTGCATAAACTTGAACATGTCATCTGCATCATGTTAACAACTTTAAGATGGTTTAAATTTGTTGTTGCATTAAAATTGCTAATGCATATGGGGACTTACCGGATTTGTTATTTGTTATATCCGGCCCCATTAAAATTTTTTAGATGATATAGTTTTGTTATGCCTCACATCTAGCCATGTTTAACAACATTTAATATTGTTGGGTACCTAAACGAGAGAGAAGTAAATAAGTCCCTTGGTGTTTCGTCAATATGCAACTCGTTGCATATTGAGCTCCACTTAACTTGTAGTTTTGCTTGTGCACTTTGCCATGCCATGCTTCATTAAACCGGACATGCATCATACTTGTTTGTGCATCATGCCATGCTTATGTGATGGTTGTTTACTATGTTGTGTGCTTCTTTCCGGTGTTGCTTCTTCGGGTTGGTTCCGATAACGTCGCGTTTGTGAGGAACCGTTCAACAACGTCCGTTTGTCTTCTTCATGGACTCGTTCTTCTTCCTTGCGGGATCTCAGGTAAGATGACCATACCCTCGAAATCACTTCTATCTTTGCTTGCTAGTTGCTCGCTCTTTTGCTGTGCCTATGCTGCGATACCTACCACTTGCTTATCATGCCTCCCATATTGTTGAACCAAGCCTCTAACCCACCTTGTCCTAGCAAACCGTTGTTTGGCTATGTTACCGCTTTGCTCAACCCCTCTCGTAGCATTATTAGTTGCAGGTGAAGATTGAAGCTTGTTCCATGTTTGGAACATGGATATTCTTGTTGGGATATCACAATATCTCTTATTTAATTAATGCATCTATATACTTGGTAAAGGGTAGAAGACTCGGCCTTATGCCTGGTGTTTTGTTCCACTCTTGCCGCCCTAGTTTCCGTCATATCGGTGTTATGTTCCCGGATTTTGCGTTCCTTACGCGGTTGGGTAATAATGGGAACCCCTTGACAGTTCGCCTTGAATAAAACTCTTCCAACAATGCCCAACCTTGGTTTTACCATTTGCCACCTAGCCTTTTTCCCTTGGGTTTCGCGGACTCAAGGGTCATCTTTATTTTAACCCCCCCGGGCCAGTGCTCCTCTGAGTGTTGGTCCGACCGAGTAGACTGCGGGGCCACCTCGGGGCAACTTGAGGGTTGGTTTTACTCGTAGGATGTCTCATCCGGTGTGCCCTGAGAACGAGATACGTGCAGCTCCTATGGGGATTTGTCGGCACATCTGGGTGGCTTTGCTGGTCTTGTTTTACCATTGTGAAATGTCTTGTAACCGGGATTCCGAGTCTGATCGGGTCTTCCCGCTAGAAGGAATATCCTTCATTGACCGTGAGAGCTTGTCATGGGCTAAGTTGGGACTCCCCTGCAGGGATTTGAACTTTCGAAAGCCGTGCCCGCGGTTATGGACAGATGGGAATTTGCTAACGTCCGGTTGTAGAAAACCTGAAGTTGACCTTAATTAAAATACATCAACCGCGTGTGTAACCGTGATGGTCTCTTTCCGGCGGAGTCCGGGAAGTGAACACGGTGTTGGAGTTATGCTTGACGTAGGTTGTTCTAGGATCACTTCTTGATCATAGACATCTCGACCATCCTTTGCCTTCTCTTCTCGCTCTCATTTGCGTTTGTTAGCCACCATATATGCTAGTCGCTTGCTGCAGCTCCACCTCATATCTTTACCTTACCTATAAGCTTAAATAGTCTTGATCGCGAGGGTGCGAGATTGCTGAGTCCCCGTGACTCACAGATACTTCCAAAACCAGTTTGCAGGTGCCGATGTTACCGAGCAGGTGACGCAACCAAGCTCAAGGAGGAGCTCGATGAAGATCTTGCCCTTGTGTTGTTTCGTTCTAGTTGATCAGTAGTGGAGCCCAGTCGGGACGATCGGGGATCTGTGTAGCATTTGGGGTAGTCTTCTTTTATTTTGGTTCCGTAGTCGGACCTTGATTGTATCTGGATGATGTAATGCTTTATTCATGTATTTGTGTGAAGTGGCGATTGTAAGCCAACTATGTATCTCTTTCCCTTATGTATTACATGGGTTGTGTGAAGATTACCTCACTTGCGACATTGCTTTCGATGCAGTTATGCCTCTAAGTCGTGCTTCGACACGTGGGAGATATAGCCGCATCGAGGGCGTTACAAGTTGGTATCAGAGCCTTCCCCGACCTTAGGAGCCCCCATTGCTTGATCGTTTTTAGCAGTCGTTGTTGAGTCTAGAAAAATGTTTTGAGTCATTTAGGAATTATATATCGGAGAGTTTAGGAATTCTTTTACTCCCCAGTCTCCTCATCGCTCTGGTAAGGCATCCTGACGTAGAGTTTTGACTCTTCTCTTCTCAAATTTGACTAAATTTTTTTAGGATCACTCGGGTATCTTGGAATCGTTCCGATGGTTTTGTGACGAGAACATTGTCTTGGTGCCTCCTGTCAGGGGTTTTGTGGCAGTGTCCCGGGGAGTTGAGCTCCGAGGTGTTGTCGTCACAATTTTATCGTTGCAGTTCTGGAATACCTGAGTTTAGTTTCGCCGACATCGAAAATCTCTTTTATGCAGTTGTTGGTGAGATAACCTCGACGCCACCCAGTACTAGGGCGGGAGTTTGGGAGTATTGCCATAACTTGTATAACGGATGCTTTTTGAAGGTTGAGGTAGACGATTTCCGAAGGTTTCTTGGTTATGTGTTGAAGGATGGATACAGCTGGATGTAGGATTTGCTAGATTTGGGTGAGATATTATGCTTCCCCTGTATCCCCAACACCTGATTGCATAACTGAGAAAATTTCGGGAGTTTATAAGTGGGAATTCAAGTAGCTCTTAGGATATCTTTCCGACAGATGTATGATATGAAATTGGGGTTCGACGTCTAGTGGTCCGCCTGTTCACGGTTGGTTTTACAGTGGTCTCGTTGTGTCTTAAAGAGTCCTTGGCTATGCCGACTCGGGGACGCTTCGTATGTCATGTGCACTGCCTTGTACATGATGGTGATGTACGATCGAGCCCGTGTAGGCCCCACCACGAAAACTTCGGACGAAATCTCCATCATATGTATGTTCCGGCTTATTCTGCAAGCCAATCCTTTGTTTTGTTTTGAGTTGTGGTATTCGAGTTGCTTCGAAGTCAAATGTTGATTCCATACCTTCCCCAAATGGTGTTCTCATACTCCGACGTGAATACCAATCCTTCTTGATCATCGAGATTGTCTTGCCAATCCTTTTCAACCGGTGTGTTTCTCTTCTAGTGGACCCGATCACTTCGACATTCGCAAGATCAATTATCAGTTCTTATCAACGGTGTTTGTTTCATTCGTCCCAAGCTGCCTTTGTTTTTCCCCCCCCCCCCCCCCCTTTTTTTTCGAGGACTAAGATTTCTTAATCAAGTATCCATCTTATTGATGTGAAGTCTCTTCATTCTTTCCTTTCTATGTTCTTATCCGGTGATTCTCAGGAAGATTGTAATGAAGATTCAAGTTCAATATTCTTCATCCTTTTCCTTCAGCAGTGCATTCAATGCAAGCTTTCGGTGTTGATCATATCTTTTTCTTTCTTTCATATGTTTTTCCATGTTTGAAGTCCTTACCGAAGACTCTTTTAACTGTTCACCTCTCTCTATTCAATTGTTCCGGAGTGCTCAAGATATCTCGAAGACTCGTGTTTCGATTCTGTTTTCGTTCAAACTCTTTTGAGGATGTTATATCATTTAAGCCTTTTTAATTCAACCGGTGTTTTCTCTTTTAAATAGTTCAACGGTGTATCTTTTCAGTGGGCCCTAACCCACAGGTCTTTTCCAGAATCTTATCTGGCTCATCTTATTTTCCCGGAGTTACTCTCAAATTCTTTTTTTCAAGTTTGACGTAAGAATGAGTTATCATCAGTCAAATGCCTTTCTCTAAGATCTCTCAAATTCTTTTCATCGTTGGCTCAACCTATTCGTTTTGATTCTTCCGGAGTGTCTAAATGATTCATGGTGTTGTTTCTCATCGCTATTCTCAGATTTTAAAGACCGAAGAAGAGTTTTCCTCAAAATCTTATCCGTTCTCTCAGAGATTCGTGGTTCTAGTTTGAGGCCATCCTCTCATAATTGTTTGATTGTGAGACTTCTTTTCACCTATCCGGAGCAATTCAAGAGTCTTCTCAGTTTGATTATCCGGAGTCCATCAATTCAGGTGTATTCATTCTCAGCTTTCAGTTGTCATTCTCCAATTTTACCGGTGCATCATTCAAATATTCTCTATTCAGTTCGTGATCCCTTCGTTCTCATGTATCTAGTTTGTCTCAAGCACCTTCGTTCATTTGCTAATTCTTACCGGTGATTCACCCCTACTTCGATCATTTTCAATTCTTACGGTGGTCCGTTCAAGAGTTCTCTTCCTTGGTCACCATATCAATTTATTCGTTGTTTCAACCCTTCCGGTGGTTCGTTCAATACCTTCTCAAGTTTGCGCATTATCTATCTTAACCCTTTCTACGAGAATAAGTAGTATGCCAATTCCATTGGTTGTCATAAATTTGAACTGGTGAAGGATGAGCATAACATAATTCTTATTCTTGATTCACCCAAATGAATAATTCTTTATTCCGGAGGCTCATCAAATTCTCGGTTCGAGATGTTTTATCTATTATTTTCCCGGAGTTCCAAGTTCTCTCAATTATTTCATCACGGAGATTCATCTAAATCGGTACAAGGATTCACCTTGTGTTTTCGACTTCTCTTTCCTTTCGTTTGACCATTCTTTTGTTTACCGGAGTTCTTCATCAAGATTCTACATGATGGTTCACCAATGATTTAATTCCTTCTCCAAGTGTTCATCAACATTATTTTCAGTGGAGTTCAAGCATTCTTCATCTTGCAATCCGGAGTTCAATTCTTTCTACCGTATCATTTGAGGTGGTATTATGTCATTCTTGATGACTTCCCTATGTGGTTCATGATTCACATGTTGTCAAGATTGAGATATCTTAAATCCATCAATCTCGTCATTGGAGTTATCTTGGGTTATATTTCACCTAAAGCTTTCCATAAGGATTCTTGCTATTTATGGAGCTTATAATTGACCCAAGTTCTTCTTTTATCCTCTCGGTGAAATAGTTTCTCGTCTCTTTGTTCATATCAATCCAACTCTTTTTTTTCCGTGAGTGGCAGGTTGTCACCTCATAATTTGAGATGTATTCTGTAAGACCATATCAAGATTGTTCTTTTCGTTGTTGGTTTTCCAACAACTCCGTTCTAGCATTTGTTGTAAGAGTGCTCTCTCAAGATCTTGTTTCCCTTTGTTCTGGAGGCATTGTGATGTTGCTCTCTCCAACCCATCTTCTTGCTTTGTCAGGATCGTGTTCTTTCCATGCCTATCCATTTAACCATAGTATTGTGCCCTTTTGGCTCAAGTTCTTTTCGCCTTATTAAGCCTTGCATCTCTTCTCAACCGGAGTGCTGTCTGGGATTTTTTCTTACCCCTTGTTCCATTCATTCAATAGTTCGGGAGGCAGTGTGTTGTGATTTCATCAAATATCTTCTCATCTTACCAAGTTCTTATTCAATTCCTTTTCTTCTCAATCGGAGTGCTTCTTGAAGTTGTTCCTCCTTGCTCCTCTTTTCTAACGGAGTGTTTTCAACTTCGTTCATCGCCGTTGTATTCTTTTCTCGAAATGGCTTAACCTTTTCAAGGTTCGTGGGTTCACTCGTTTGTCAAAGAAGCAACGTAGTTTACCTCTTCTCTTTCTCCTCCGTTTTCCCCTCCGGTGCCATTTTAGATCTCGGGACGAGATCCTCTCGTAGTGATGGAGTGTTGTGACGCCCCGAGACCGATGTGCCAGGTGTCTTCCAGTTAGTCGCTGCGTTGCCATGTCATTTGCTTGCGTGTTGCATTCATCATTGCATCATGTGCATTGCATCATGTCATCATGCCATCATGTCATTTCTTTTCTTAACTCAACTAAATAAATGGCATGGACCTTTGATCCATTTAAACCGAGGGAATTCACCTGGTGACTTCTCTTTATAACATACCCTCCCGATAGTAGGGAGCTATATTAAATATTCCATTTGTTGGAATTCACCGGAACACACTTGCAAATATAACCCCATGCCTTCTCTGCTTCGAGTTGATCTCCAAACCTTGCCCAATATTTCTTTTCCCTTTTACCGGGGCTCCTCCAAAAATCCGAACATTTTTGGACCTTCCTTTTACCAAGTCCCAGTTCAAACCCATTTGAATTAAATTCAAATGAGTTTGAATTTATATCTTTCAATCTTGTCGTTTCTATTGGGTCAAACTCATTTTTGTGAGTCCGGGAAAACTATCCGCGCGTCCAACTTCGTCCCCTATCCTCTCTTTCTTTTCTTCCTTATCTCTGTTTTTTTCTCTTTTGAGTGGGAGAGAGGGTGCCCAACAGGCCATTTAGGCCTAGCTGCACCTCAGGCCAGCCGCAGCCCACTTGGGCCTCCCTAGGCCCACCCCAGCACTGGCCTCTAAGGCCCAGCCACCCCACCAGCTCCATAACCCTAGCTACCCCGATCCCCTCCACTCGATCGCCATCTCTCCCTCTCGTTCCTGTACGCCGCCGCTCAACGCACGCATCGTGCCAGGAAGACTGGCTCGATCCCCCTCCTCTTTCTTCGATCTCCCAGTGCCGCCAACCTCCTCTTCCCGATCTCCTTCCTCCTCTCGTTCGACCCCACACGAAGGAGCCCGCGTCGGCCTCTCCTTCCCCTGCGACCTGCACTGCGCCTCTTCTGTCGATGCCCTTGCCCGGATCCTCGTTGCCTCCCCGCCATGGCGCCCGCGCCGGCGACCTCGCAGGTCGCTGCCTCACACCATGTTCATCTTCCCAGAGTCCATCTTCCCAGAGTCCCAGTGCCCAATCCCCTCCAAGCCGCCGTCATGACGACCTCCACCAGCGGCCTCTACTTCGCCCCGCTGCATCCTCTGCACGCCGCGCCCGATTCCCTCGTCTTTCTCCTCCGGCCGCCGCAGTTTTCCTCGTTGCCTCCTCCCTCCAGTACCGCCTTGCTGCTCCCTCCCATGCACAAGCCCCTCCTCTGCCATGGCCTTCCTCCTCCTGTGTCTGCAGCGATGCTGTGCTGCTGCAGCTACTCTTCCTACGCGCCGCCTCCCTCGCTGAGCCCCGTGGCGTGGCCCTTCTGTGGCAACTAGCGCCCCTCCATGGATGACCTCCACCACAGTTGCAACACCCGGAGCAAGACGACCACAACCCTGCGGCTTTCAGATGTAATTGGTTTGCTTTGGCCTTTGCATATCACTGTTGAACCGAGGAGACTAGCACTCACCAAGTTCCCACGACGACAAGTGTGACCCTTCAGATGCGCCAAGTTCGTCTACACAAAAATGCCAAGTACCACTCATGTCAGCAAGACCCGCAAGTCGGACCCCGAATGATCAACGTCTCATGGACCATGTACAACTACCGTCGCCGCGAAGACGTTGGAGTCATCAAGTACCTCTCCGAATGAACGTGAACGATTACCGTCGCAAGAACGGGACCGGAAAGTCCGAAGACCCCGAGTACCACGACTACCCTCGAGGACATTGGTTCCATCAAGTTCGACTACAACATGTGTACGACTACCACCGCCAAGATCACGAGTACCTCTACCGTCGTCATGTACCCCTACTTCCACTACCGAACGTTCCCGAGAACGGCTACTTCCCCTACACCGCTTTGAACTTGAACCCCTCCGATAATGCACGCTTCGAAGGTATAACCCTGAGACGACCGTCCGAGAACGTTTGCATGTGTTGTATGAGATGCACCCGTCGTCTGCACCGTGTCCGAGTTGTCACTTGCTTGGTCCTCCTCTTTTGCCGTCGTCGACCCGTGGGAACCCGGAATCCGGGATCACCCCACCATCTTTTGCATGCATCCGCACACTTCTCCTTTGCATCGGTATCTCAATCGAGTTACCGGAACCGGAACGTTGCAGTGGAACCGTTTTCGTTATCGTTGTCGTGGCACCCCTTTCTTTCTACTACGGTGACAAATGCTTCCTAATGCTCTTGTCAACTTTTAATAAAAATTGCATAAACTTGAACATGTCATCCGCATCATGTTAACAACTTTAAGATGGTTTAAATTTGTCGTTGCATTAAAATTGCTAATGCATATGGGGACTTACCGGATTTGTTATTTGTTATATCCGGCCCCATTAAAAAATTTTAGATGATATAGTTTTGTTATGCCTCACATCTTGCCATGTTTAACAACATTTAATATTGTTGGGTACCTAAACGAGAGAGAACTAAATAAGTCCCGTGGTGTTTCGCCAATATGCAACTCGTTGCATATTGAGCTCCACTTAACTTGTAGTTTTGCTTGTGCACTTTGCCATGCCATGCTTCATTAAACCGGACATGCATCATACTTGTTTGTGCATCATGCCATGCTTATGTGATGGTTGTTTACTATGTTGTGTGCTTCTTTCCGGTGTTGCTTCTTCGGGTTGGTTCCGATAACGTCGCGTTTGTGAGGAACCGTTCGACAACGTCCGTTTGTCTTCTTCATGGACTCGTTCTTCTTCCTTGCGGGATCTCAGGCAAGATGACCACACCCTCGAAATCACTTCTATCTTTGCTTGCTAGTTGCTCGCTCTTTTGCTATGCCTATGCTGCGATACCTACCACTTGCTTATCATGCCTCCCATATTGTTGAACCAAGCCTCTAACCCACCTTGTCCTAGCAAACCGTTGTTTGGCTATGTTACCGCTTTGCTCAGCCCCTCTTATAGCATTATTAGTTGCAGGTGAAGATTGAAGCTTGTTCCATGTTTGGAACATGGATATTCTTGTTGGGATATCACAATATCTCTTATTTAATTAATGCATCTATATACTTGGTAAAGGGTGGAAGACTCGGCCTTATGCCTGGTGTTTTGTTCCACTCTTGCCGCCCTAGTTTCCGTCATATCGGTGTTATGTTCCCGGATTTTGCGTTCCTTACGTGGTTGGGTAATAATGGGAACCCCTTGACAGTTTGCCTTGAATAAAACTCTTCCAGCAATGCCCAACCTTGGTTTTACCATTTGCCACCTAGCCTTTTTCCCTTGGGTTTCACGGACTCAAGGGTCATCTTTATTTTAACCCCCCCGGGCCAGTGCTCCTCTGAGTGTTGGTCCGACCGAGTAGACTGCGGGGCCACCTCGGGGCAACTTGAGGGTTGGTTTTACTCGTAGGATGTCTCATCCGGTGTGCCCTGAGAACGAGATATGTGCAGCTCCTATGGGGATTTGTCGGCACATCTGGGTGGCTTTGCTGGTCTTGTTTTACCATTGTCGAAATGTCTTGTAACCGGGATTCCGAGTCTGATCGGGTCTTCCCGCTAGAAGGAATATCCTTCGTTGACCGTGAGAGCTTGTCATGGGCTAAGTTGGGACTCCCCTGCAGGGATTTGAACTTTCGAAAGCCATGCTCGCGGTTATGGGCAGATGGGAATTTGCTAACGTCCGGTTGTAGAAAACCTGAAGTTGACCTTAATTAAAATACATCAACCGCGTGTGTAACCGTGATGGTCTCTTTCCGGCGGAGTCCGGGAAGTGAACACGGTGTTGGAGTTATGCTTGACGTAGGTTGTTCTAGGATCACTTCTTGATCATAGACATCTCGACCATCCTTTGCCTTCTCTTCTCGCTCTCATTTGCGTTTGTTAGCCACCATATATGCTAGTCGCTTGCTGCAGCTCCACCTCATATCTTTACCTTACCTATAAGCTTAAATAGTCTTGATCGCGAGGGTGCGAGATTGCTGAGTCCCCGTGACTCACAGATACTTCCAAAACAGTTGTAGGTGCCGATGATACGAGTGCAAGCGATGCTACCGAACTCAAGTGGGAGTTCGACTAGGAACTTGGTCGTTACTATGTTTCGTTTCCCGATGATCAGTAGTGGAGCCCAGTTGGGGTGATCGGGGATCTAGCATTTGGGGTTTATCTTCCTTTTATTCGGATTTGACCATAGTCGGGCTATGAGTGTATTTGGATGATGTATGAATTATTTATGTACTATGTGACGTGGCGAGTGTAAGCCAACTCTTTATCCCTTTCTTATTCAGTACATGGGATTATGTGAAGATTACCCTCTTGCGACAAAACCACCATGCGGTTATGCCTCTAAGTCATGCCTCGACACGTGGGATCTATAGCCGCATCGTGGGCGTTGCATGAATGCATGCCCCCCCAACCGAGGATCACCTAGCAAAGTGTGAAGTAGCTAGCAGCCCCCCTCCCTCGTGTCGGCATGAAGGGAATCCTAAGCTATGAATGCATGCCCCCCACCCCCAACCGAGCTTCACCCTAACAAAGTGCGAAGTAGCTAGCAGCCCCCCTCCCTCATGTCGGCACGAAGGGAATCCTAAGCTATGAATGCATGCCCCCCCAACCGAGCTTCACCTAGAAAAGTGCAGGTAGCTAGCAGCCCCCTCCCTCGTGTCGGCATGAAGGGAATCCTAAGCTATGAATGCATGCTCCACCCCAACCGAGGTGCACCTAGCAAAGTGCGAAGTAGCTAGCAGCTCCCCTCCCTCATATCAGCATGAAGGGAATCCTAAGCAATAAATGCATGCCCACCCAACCGAGGTTCACCTAACAAAATGCGAAGTAGCTAGCAGCCCCCCCCTCGTGTCGCCATGAAGGGAATCCTAAGCTATGAATGCATGCCACCCCCCAACCGAGGTTCACCTAGAAAAGTGCGAAGTAGAAACCCCCCCCCCCCACACACACACTTTTAGTCGGCAGGCCAGAGAGGCATATCTCACCAAGATGGATCATAAAACGGACCAAGAATAATCCACCTTGGTCGTTACAACCTCTCTCTTGTTGTTGGTCAAAGTGATGGCCGTCCATGCGACCCGGAGATGGGCTAGCTCGCAAATAATCATGCAAGTAGCTAGTCCCCGAAGACAACCACTGCATGCGTGTGGCCCAAACATATGTATGGAGAGGTGTGTCTTTGAGTAACAATGGAACAACTTTGATGTGGCACCATGATTTCGAACTAGAAATCCCCACACTGAGTGAGGGTTTGGTTGACGATGCATATGTATGTTACACCACACTTCAAGCCAACGGGGATTCATGCATGCATGCGTTCATAGTATATGCGCTCAAACTTAAGGTCTGAATCTCACCATGCCCTATACTACGATAACACGAACCAAATGAAGAATCCGCCATGGTAACCTATCTTGTTGTTGGTCAAGGTGATCATGGATGTCCATGCGGGCCCACGAATATATAGGCTTCTTGCCGATAACCACACGACGTGTGTACCGTTCGAAGGCAACCACTACATGCATATGTATGGAGGTGATGCATGCATGCATGTTTGAATACCATTTCACCACATTGATGTGGCACGTGCATAAAAAACATACACTAGCTCCCCACACAGAGCGAGATCGGTTCATGACGTGTCATTGTACTAGCCACTTCTACTCGATGGGAGGGATTCATGCGTACACGTGCATGTGTGTGTGGTCAAACGGTATCATGCATGTCATCCCAGAGCATGACCTATATATATGTATACTGTATTACAAGCAAAAATAGTAATCCCCTCCTATGTCAAATTAGCCTCTCTTGTTGTTAGGTAAAAAGAAGTGATGGACCAAGCGGGCCCACAGATGGAAAGCATCGATATCACTGATAACCGCTTAAGTGGGTGCGAGAGGACAACTGTCGGCATTCTGGGAACAGGGGTACCCAGATGTGCCTGCCTGTGGCTCGGGGCGTGGCCCAGCCAGCGGCCTGGTACAACCCATCTTCATCAGCAACCATTCAAGACCATCGCGAGGGGCCTAGCCTCGCGAGGCGGACGACACCAAGACCTCCCCGGGGCGGCCTCCCTAGGCTGGCTCTCGAGGAGTGGAGATATCTATGCAAGGGGCACCTCGCGAGGAGTGCATGACGTGAGCCATGACGACCAAGGCCAGGCGGGCGCCAGCGGGCGCAGACTACTCGTTGCCTCTTTGGTGCTAAAGGGGCAAGCGCAGGCGAGGAGTCCCGAGGCATCCGGAAAATATTTTCATATCGGTGCAACGAGACCAAGACCAGCAGGACGGAGGTCACCACGGAGCCCACGATGGCGTCACCACCAGAGTCTTTAGCAGGCAAAGACCACCTTTTGTCAGGATAACTTGTACTAGTTGTCCCCTTCAAATTGGCTGTTGTGGGAACCCTTCCCGCGTAATAATTGGGGAGAGGACCCAGGCCTCTATATATAGGACTAGCCACCAACGTAGGAAGGCAGATCATCTTGGACTGGATTCATTCCACCAAGGCCACCATACAAGCTCAGCGAGCTCAAGAACACCTCTCCTCAGGAGGTTGATCTTCCCTTGTACTTATTCATCCTCAGCCTATAAGAAAATCCACCACACCACACTGGAGTAGGGTATTACACCGCAACGGTGGCCCGAACTAGTATAAACTCTTGTGTCCCTTGTTCCTCGGGTTCGGTGATCTTGGCTTTGAGATCGAGGTGAGAGTGTGAGCTAGGGGAGAGAGATCTTCGTGCGCACCGCAGTGTTCGAACCTCAAGAGTTTGCCGGAACCCGTAATCCGACATTTGGCGCGCCAGGTAGGAGGGTGCTGAAGCTTTTCTTCCGTTGATCCGCGTTCCACTGCTCCATCACATCCATGTCTGACGCTCACCGAGACCATGCTGAGCGCCGTGCCGCCCTCGCCGCCCGCGTCGCTCAGACGACGCCCATTGGCAGACCTCCCCGTCGTTTTCCATCACCCGCTGCCAATGCCGCCACTGGGCCGACAGCGAAAGTGCAGCAAGCGTCATCGCTGCACCCCTTTGTGCGTGGGACTGCCGCAACGCCACCCCGTCGGCTGACTCCGGGACGGCTCGTCATCCCACGCTCGTCGCAACCCAACGGACGCATAGGCCGTGCTGCTCATTGGCACGCGAGCTCCTTGTGTTACGACCCAGTCGGCGACCTCTACAAGACTTGCTGGACCGCATCGCCGAGCTCGTCAGCACGCTGGGGGCTCTCTACACATCCCTCTCACTGTCTAGCCCACCTCCAACCACAGGTGACATAGCTCACGGAGCACCTCCACATCAAGACAACGCCCTCACACCGAGACACGAAGACGGTGTCCTCGCCCCAAGACACGCGGTCCCGCGCCATGATCCGCCACGCCGTGTGCCCGCGCACGAAAAGGGAAGCTGCCAGGAGGTCCCTCGACCGCAAGAAAATGCTCCTGCACTCCCCGCACCACCACGTCAGACTGCGCGCCGCCTGTGGTGGCGGTGCGTGGGTACTAAGACCAGGCTCCACCACTACGATGGGCTCCGGTGACCACAGCAGGCTGCCGAGCCATTACTCCCGAGCTGCGCACCGTCGTCTGGCCATGCAAGTTCATGCCGGACCTGCCTCTGCGCTATGACGGCATCCCCGACCTTGCGGAGTTCTTGCAGCTCTACGAGCTGAGCATCGAGGCAGCCAACAGAAATGAGAAGGTCATGGCAAACTGGTTTCCCATGGCCCTCAAGGATGGCGTGCGCTCGTGGCTCCTAAACTTGCCCATGGGATCGATCTCCTCCTGGGGCGAGATGCTCGAGCGTTTCGTCTCCAACTTCCAGGGCACTCACGACTACCCGCCAGCCGTAGGCGACCTGCAGCGCATCAAGCAGCAACCAGGGGAAACACTGCAAAAGTACATCCAGCGCTTCAACATCGTCCACCTCAAGATCCCCAAGGTGACAAATGAGGCCATCTCTCCGCGTTCTCCGATGGCGCCCGTGACATCAAGATGAAGGAGGAGCTCACCATCCATGAGGAGCTATGCTTGGCTCTGGAGATGTTCAACATGGCGACCAAGTGCAAGAGGGGCGATCACGACACCAAACTGGGGCGAAGCGGTGAGGTGGAAGAAGGGCGCCATTCATCAAACAGACTTAGGGGAAACGCTGCGTGTGGGTAGGAGCCCAAGAGTGTATTCATTAATGCGGGGGCCCGCAGCGTAGCCTACATTTCTACCATCATATGTGTGATGGGGCCAGAGAATGTTGAGTATCATGGGTTTTGGGGTAAGCCAGTTGTGTGTGCGCGCTTGTGTGTGTTGGCCTCTCAATTGTAATTAAAGGGAGTAAACGAATAGTGGGAACCTCTAGGTACAGCCCGGGGGCTGGAAAAGGTGGTGTGTGTTTTGTGGGTTTTTTTCAATCAATTTGACTAAGCAGGAACGTCGGTAGATTATGTGGATGAGCTAGTGTATTTTGGGGGTACAATCATTTGTGGGGTGGTGTAGTGTGGGGTGTGTGTGTGCGGGTGTGGGTGGGGTGTGGGTACTCGGTTTGAGGTGTGGTGTGTGTGTGGTTGAGGAGGGGGCGCCTTCTCCTCTCCTCCTGTAGCTCCCTGTTTGCGTACCCTAAGTATAGATAAGAAATAGTCCTAGGCTAAAGGACGTGTGAAGCGTATAGGGAGTAGGTCGGGGGAGGAATACTTGATTCGACGGTTCAATATAAATGGAGTGCTTTGCATTCTCTGCGAGTGCAGATGGTTTCCAGTGTGTGCGGTTGGAGCAAACACGAAGCTCGCTTGTTGGGGGACCTACCCCGAGTTTCATCATAGAGCAGCCGTCTCTGTTCTGCTGCTTCCACAAGTCACAATACCATAAGCACATACGATCGTGCCAAGGAGCTCATGGGCCATTCATTACTATCTGAACTCTGCTTTCGGTCGGAGCCCGAGCGCAACGACAGGGGGCTACGGCCAAGGTAGGAGGACGAAGTGAGGGACGCTGGGACGACCGCGGTCCCCCTGTCAGGAATGAGTGCGCGACCGGCCTCGCGAGGACCACTAGGCTAGACAGCTCTGTAGGGCGCCTGGAGGCACCAAGCCTCGTATATGAGACCATCTCGTGAGAACCACTCAGGGCGGCCTCCCTCCGCTGCCAGCCACCACCAAGGAGGAATAGACGACCACCATCAGGACGAGGGGGCTGGGGGCTTCCAGGAGCCGGCGCTATCACCTGCATCTTGGGCGGTGCTCAGGCCCCAGCTTCCCAGGCATCTTCAAGCAGTTTGCTGTGAGGTGAACGCGCCCTTCCCAGGCTCGAGGCCACGCGCCCGTTAGGTGGTCCAAGTGCGCCATCACCTTCAGCTCGGCGGACCAGCTCAAGTGCGCGGCGCCACCGGCGTCCTTCTGATGCTTTGTTCACCGTCATCAGCAACGTCCAAGTCACCAAGACCCTCATCGACGGCGGCGCAGGGCTCAAATGTCCTGTCCGTCAAGACATTCGACAGCCTCCAAGTGCCATACGATCAGCTACAGCCTACCAAGCCTTTCTCAGGAGTGACCGACGGCTCCACCACCCCGATAGGGCAGTCCGCCTCCCTGTCACCTCGACCAGCGTAATCAACTACCTGGTCTCCTCTATCCTCGGCTCATATCATTCTAGGATTTGTGATTTTTACATTTCAAGACTTCTCGTATCGTTTGTCGCCACAATTTGTCTACCTTACAATGCCATTCTGTTGGGTATCCAGCTATCGAAGCTAGTGTTTGATTAAGAGTAATTAGCCCACCATGGTTATCAACGTCCTTCGAGATCTCAGCCATGTGAATTAGTTGTCGAGAGTCATATACACAGTGCCTACCCCTACTGAAAGCCGCGCAGTGTGGTGTAAGCTGCCGATTGCACTGCGTGTCCTATCAAGCGCTTGTGATCGAAAGACCCTTGACAAAAGTATACACAGTGTTGTCGTGGATCGCCCTCCTGAGGCCATCCTCAAGAAGGAGATGCTGCTATTTCCTCCCAGCGGCCTAGTTCGACCAGAGAGCGCGTCTTATCGCAAGTCATATCCTAGCGTCAGAATTACACGACGCGCGCATGGGCGCACTATCATCTCCCAGATAAAAGAAGGAGCGCCCGACGCACTCCTCGGGCAAGGCTCGGAGCTTCTCATCTTGTGGGAGCCTCGTACCTGCCAACATCACCGAGGGGTGCTCAGGCACCATGTGGAGGGCGTGCTTTTCTGATGTAATTCCCTGCCGTACTCGGCATGGTCTCCTGTGGCAAGGCCGCAACCCTCAGTGCTCATAGGTAGATTGATACAATGTCATTATGGGCGACACCAAGAGCTTCAAGAGGCAAGGCCATACATGGCGATCGCCACCCACCATCCCAGCGTAGCTCCCTAACATCCCATGCCTGGCTCTTGAGCGCAATGGTAGGCGCGCTATGTCTCTACATCAACATTCTCAATGGATCAACAGGTTACCGCGATCTCAGAGACGCAGGCTTCTCGCCTTCGCGGTGGTTTGGTCTGCGAGGGTCCACCTCAACAGCCTATGTTTCGCATGCATTTGGCTGCCGAACGCGACTGTGCACCTACCAGCGCTCAGCTACAGAGCTCACATGCAGCCTCAGAGAGGCAAGGCATCACGCCGTCCGGAGAGAGTGATGGCGACGCTCCTCCAAGAGAAACGCTACCCGAGCCCCCGAAGCATCTCATAGACATGGCTTCCATAGACGGCCCTGGCAGGCTGCTTTGAGAATCTGGAACTACCTTCAGCGCGCACCTTCAGCTACCTCAACACCCAACTCTGGCTACGGTCATTCAGGTGTGACTACTTCATGTCGACTTAGTTCTTCAGTCTGGGCGCCCTCTGCGTGCATAGCAATTACTCTCCACAAGATCCGCACGCGCGATCCCCTGTCCAATCGGTGATAGTATCCCTTGTTTTGATATGATCATCTAGCTTAACTCCTTGTAGTGGAGGTGTGCTCCCTCGGGCTGATGCTCATCCCCAGGCGCGCTCGATTCTCCGTGTTCCCAAAGTAAGGCTACGTTCATTCGTGCATCTATCTGGTATATAGGCACCTGCCGCTTTGGTTGAGTTGTTTTAGACTATGCATCGCCTACTTGTTCGTAAATGATCTGTACTTCTTCTCGATTACCCCACCCGCGGGACCCCAGCCCATCAAACGGTTATCACACGGGAGCTATCAGTGCCGGTATAGTTCTTATCTTTAGTGGAATTCCTTGTACATGAGTGTGAGGCTAGGTCTGCGTGAATCAGATCTGATGTGGCTACCATAGGGTCATATGTGCCCAATTCTCTCATTTGCGTGCTCGCATTAACTTGTCAACAGATTCTGTTCTTCTGAATTGCGTCTGTATCATAGCGGGCCCGGTAATCTGTATTTGCACGTCGACCTCCTTAGGGGTCGTTGAGTTGTTATTTGTGTTCCTCTCCAGATCGTTGTGCCGCCTCAGGAAATCTCGTTCCGGCGTAGGTTTGCATTGCCCTAACCAAATCTTGCAGGACTCAGCTGATAAGTCTATACTCAAAGAACCAAGAACCAGGCGCCTACCCGCCTTGAGGTACGGGCTCGTGTGGTATGCTCTCCTGACTGTCTTGGTCTCACGTGGGCGCTGCACACAGTCATCACTCATGATACTGTTAGCCTCTGCCGTGGGACAACCCACGTGCTCAGAGGCAAGCGGCGCATGTAAACGCCCTGGGGCCTCTCTTCAAGTAGGAGCCTTGCTCACCATGACCAGGAAGCACCAGTTGCTCCGCTACCTGTGCTAGGTGTCGTACGGTTTACGTCGAGGATGCGGCTCTGCCTAGTGCGCAACAGCGCGTCTTAGTGCTTGCTACTTGACATGCATAAAAAAAATGTAGGAGCAAAGGAGCCTACCATGCGTTGTCTTACTCGAGAACCATCAGGAGCCACCCGGCTATCATGTGGCAGCGCTCACTTCAATGCTTTCCCTCAGGACGAGTCGTGCGACTAGTGCGGGCTGGCACGGGGGCAGCGCTCGTCCACCGACTACAGCGTTATCGCCGCGTGCTAGGCTTCCATACGACTGCAATACTGCTTCAGTTCTGCGCAACCCGACTCCCAGCGGGAGACCTTCTTCTCGCGCGTCAGAGAGGATATGTATATCGTGTCTTTCTTTGTTGTGCTGTCAGTGGGTGGATCTCTTGCATGCACGACTCGCGACTCATGTGAGGAGACTTTGGCTCTTATGATGCGGAGCATCCCACGTTCATCCCCATGTACACTCCGACTACTCTCCAAGCCCTAAGAGAACATAAGACGAGACCTCATCTATACACCATTGGACACAAGGTGAACTCGCTCCTCTTCGAACCATCACTTTCCATACGTGAGACATGGCTACTACCTCAAACATGTGTGCTATGCATGACCAGGAACCAAGAGGAAGACCATGGACAAGAAGGCGAGGACACCAAGCGCGAGGAACGAGAAGAAGAGCTACGGAAGAAGCTCCAGCCACCAGACGACCGGTCGAGACCGGACGTCCGACGCCTGAAGACCCACCGGACGACCGGCCCGGACCGGAACGCGGCAATCCCGCACCCGAGCCAAAACGTCGGACGTCCGACAAGTACCGAGACGACCGGACCCTCGTGAGCCACCGGACGTCCGGTACCCGTCGGACGTCCGACGCCTGTCTGTGCACAGTGTATCGGGCCGAGCCCATGTATCCCTTCGCCCTCACTTACCCCTTCGTGGCCCTAGACTATATATACTCCTCCACCTCCACCATTTGAGGGTTAGCATTGGTTTAGCTCATTTGAGAGTAGAGCATTGCTCATCCATATCGGATCTACTCCACGAGAGAGACCGCGGCCCCTCTACGGAGAAGATCCACCTTGGATTCAAGACCCCTTTACGGGAAGATCCCCTTGTGGATTCAAGACCTCCTCACGGAGAAGAACCGGCTACCTTGTATCGTCCTTAGTTGTCCTGGATTCGTGTATCGTTCTATTGTACTCGAGGATCTAGCCCATGTGTGACTTATTCGTGTCGGTTTAGTGATTTCCTCTTGTGTTTTCCTTCCGTTCTCCTCGTGTTCTTCGTGTTTTCCCCGGGATCCGCTCCTTTCATGAAAGATCGGGCGATTAGGGTCTCTACCCTACATCATCTTGGTATCATGAGCCACGTTGATCACGATTTCGGAGCCTCCCCCACCTTTTTTCTAGCCTTCTTTTGCTTGATTTCGTCCTAAATTCGAAAATCCCCACCAAAAATAGCCCCAATTTTTTTTGATTTGTTGGTTTGATGATGTTTTGTTGATTTTGATCCATGGATTTGCTTGGTTTCAAGTGGATCTAGCATCTCCCCAAGTTTCCCCATCTTTCATCCACGAAATCTCATCAATTTTGACCCCAAAATCCCCAAATTCCGCCCAAAATCGCTCCCGAATCTCGGATCTGAGTTGACCCCGATACACCGGACGACCGTCACCTTACCGGACGTCCGGAGCCGCAGGAACCACCGGACGTCCGACCTTACCGGACGACCGGAACCCCCTAACCCGAGCAGAATCAGCGGATTTCCGACCCGACCGGACGTCCGGCGACCGGACGACCGTTTTTTCCGGACATCCGCTACCTGTAGATATCAACTTCGGCTGATTTTTGTTTCGGCCATAACTAATTCATCCGAACTCCGATTTTCGCGTTCTTTAGCTCGTTGAAGCTCTTGACATCCCCCTTCCCACAAAAATACCACCAACATCTTTTGACTCCATCAAATTTTGACAATTTTGGCATCTTTGCCTAGGGCTTCCACCACATCATCCGCTACACCACCGACTTCCCGCAACCTAACCAATTTTGTTCCCCATCGCATAGTGGTTGCTTGAGGAGTGATTTGAGTCTCCTAAGGTGTCTAGGCTACTTAGGGACGGTTGCTCTTCTCACTCAACCACCACCACCACTTCGCATAGGCTTGACCACTATACACTTCCGCCACCCCAACTTAACCCAATTTTGGTTGTGTTGTGAGTTGTGTCTCCTAAGGTGTTTCGGCTACTTAGGGACCGTGCTTTCAACTCCGACACCGTGTATAGTCCACCACCATAACCTCCACTTCCGCATTGCCTAGTGCAACACCACCACTTCCCGCTACCACCATTTGACTTTTGTTTGAGATTTTGAGTTCGCGGTTTTTCCGTTTCCTAAGGTGTTTCGGCTACTTAGGGACGAGTCTCCATCATCTTGGTATCTCCATCAAGATCACCGCCACTCATCATCGCCACGGAACGGTAACCTCCATATCATCTTGGTATCGTGGTATCCCTCCATTGTATATTCCCTTGCCATTGCATTGTAACCCCTAGCCCATTTTGCGTTACTTGCCTATCGAGACTAGCCATTTGAGTATTGCCGGCAACGTTACTTGTGCACATTAGTGATCACCTTCATTGCATACATACCATCATATTGGTATCAGCATTGATGAGGACATCAATACCATTGTTACACCCACAGCCCCTACTGTTACATATACTGGACCAATTACTAGAGCTCGCGCACGCCAATTAAATTACCAGGTACTTTCGTTTCTTGGTAATGATTCTAATGTTCATGAGATTATGATGCTGCCTAAATTGGAATACATTTGTTTTGCTTACAAATGAAGGGCCTAGCTTGGAGAAGGATGAACATTGGAGCAAGAACACGCATGGAGTTGATGGCATGCGCAAGGGGATCAAGAACGGAGTTACAAGTGATGATTTCAGGACTTTGAAGCCGCCATAAGGAGTGCATGAAGCCTTGGACGAAATATACAAGATGCCACTTCATAATATTCGTCCATAGGCTATTCTAGGTGCTGCGTCACCTTATTAATGGGCCAGGCCCATGTAATTTCGAAATACTTAAGTATAGGCTATTTTTAGAGTCCGTATGTGTGGGGAAACAAGAGTTAGGGTTGGTTTCGGACCCCACCCTCAAGGGCCACGAAATTCCCCCCTCTTCCTCCATATATACAGCCCTTAGGGCGTCGTTTAGACTTTGGGTTTTGTTTAGATTAAAAGTTCGCCATAACTGCAACTTCGCGTACTTCGTTTGTGTCCAACGACCAGACCAAGACGTCACAGAACCCCACCTTGATCAATAAAGCTTTCATCTTATATTCGCAATATCCCGATTGCAATCTCAGTTTCTTGCTTGTTCTTCATTTGCTCGCAGGAAACAGACCCTCGTGGTCAGGTTGATCGTGCTCCGGCGTGGTCAATAACCCTCGGAAGTTGGTTTAGCGATTGCTAAGGCGCGACGTCTCGCACGTTCGTAGTCGGATCGTCAAGGTCGACTCCCACAGAAAACGATAGCCACCATCTCATCGAAACATCAGGACACCTTAGCCTCTATCAAGTGGTATCAGATTTCCAGGTTGCTCGGTGAGATTTTTACAGTTTTTCGTAGATTAGATCGAGTCTGTTCTTCATACCTACAGTCCACGAAAAAAAAGCCACACAAAAAAATTAGGGTTAGTTCATCATATCCGAACCAATCTGAGCCTTTGCATAATCTTTTTAGGGTTTTTGCTTTGTTGAATTTGCGGTTGCATCGTCGTGTCAAGTTGCTGGTCTTAGAGTCTAGTCTTTTAGAGTTTCGAGTTCTGGTCATAAGTTGTCACGCCGCCGCCGCACCATCATCATCGCCCATCTACCACTTTTGCTTATCCGCCACCGCTCTGAATCCATATCCATATACCACTACCAATCCGTATCCATATACCACCACCAATCTCTATCCATATACCACCACCGCTACCATATACCACCACCGCTACCATATACCACCACCGCTGCCATATACCACAACCATATATCCACCACCAATCCGAGTTCTTCTCATATTAGGTTTGTTCTTGAGATCAATCTAAATTCCGAGTCGTGTTTCCTTGCCTGCGTAGGTCTCAGAAAAAAAAAGAGTCTGGAGATCCCCGGGCAGTTTTTAGGCCAAAATTTTCACGGGCAATTTTTTTCCCTATCCTATTTTTAGGCTTTTCTGAGTCTTTTGAGCCACGTGCCATCATAGTGATTTTTTGTCGCACTTTTTCATCGTCGCTGCCCTGATTTCCGAAAAAAAAAGTGAAAAAAAAATTTCATGCCCATCCTATTAGTTTGACGAGGGAAGAGTTTTGAGACACTCGCCATTATAGTGATTTTTCGCAAAAAAAAAGAGGAGCGCCAAAAAAAAGGAGCGCAAAAAAAAGAGCGAAAAAAAAGTTCGAGAGTGTGATTTTCCCTTATTTACGTGTAGCGCCGTGATTTTTTTAGTGTTCTAGGCTCGCGTCTCTAGCACGGTCTAGCCTAGGACCAGCACAGTACCGTCGTTGAGCGTTTATTCAACTTTGCATCTCTGAATTGATTATTGCTGACCCTTTTTGCTACCATACTACAAGCCTTCCCAGGTCCACATACATCTACGTCGTGCGTTTGACTCTCCCTGGCAATCACTCTATCCAAGCTTTTAAGAGTTTTTGACTACAACGGTTGCCGATCACCGCCTGCTGCTGGGTAAGAACTGGTAAGAATTTGAAATTTGCTTGACGGATTTGTGACACCCGCCACCACCACCACTTGTTAGTAGTCTGTAGGATCATATTCTTGTGTGTTTCTATTGCTGCTAACCATGCCAGGATCACAAGCCGACGAGACTGACTGGGAGAACTTGACGAACAAGGAGCTTCATGATACGTTTCAGCAAATGATGAATGGACAGGTGCAAGATGTGATAAACAGATTTGAAGAGGCCATGGAGAAGATAGATGGCATGGAGAAGACGTTTGAAACAAAGCTCGATAACAAGTTTGCTGAATTGCTTTCGCGTTTTCCACCACCACCACCGGCTGCTCCTGCCGCACCTCTGCAACAACAGCAACAACACCGACTACCTCCACGTCGGGAAATAGCCCTCCGCCGAGCGAGCCGTGTCCCTCTTCAGTCGGGCCAAACTGCTGGTGCTGCTGTTGATACTTCTGTGGCTCCTACTGCTGATGTGGAGGAGGATTCTTATGTGGGAGATTATGAGGATGAGGTTGATCAAAATCAGAACTACGTGCCACCAACAGCACAGCAACCACCAGGTCGTCAACATGCAAATAATGGCAATGGTAGGGCTCACCCTCAGGTACGAGATCATGACCATCTCCCTAAACTAAAATTGAATATTCCACCATTTGAGGGTAGATATGTTCCTGATATATATCTTACTTGGGAGTTAGAAACTGAACAACGATTTACATGTTTACAATATCCCGAGGAGAGACATGTTCCTGCTGCTGTTTGTGCTTTCACTAGTTTTGCATGTGTTTGGTGGTCTGAGCACTGTAGATTATATCCTATTCCGGCTACTTGGGCTGCTTTGAAAACTGCTATGCGTACTCGTTGGGTTCCACCATATTATCAACGTGAATTACTTCAAAAATTGCAGCGCTTAAGACAGGGAAAAAATTCTGTAGAAGAATATTATCAGGAATTACAAACTGGCATGATTAGATGTGGTATTGTTGAGGAGAATGAAGCTATGCTTGCACATTTTATGGGTGGATTAAATAGAGAGATTCAGACGATTCTAGAGTATAAGGAGTATACTAATATCACTCGTTTATTCCATCTTGCTTGTAAAGCTGAACGTGAAGTGCAGGATCGACAGGCATTGGCGCGGACTAACTTTTCTGCAGGTCGACCTTCATCATGGACACCACGTGCATCATCTACTTCCACACGTTCTGCTACACCGGCGCCTCCATCGGCTACCACCTCCAATCGTGATACAATAAAGCAGGCACAATCACCACTATCTGCCAAGAGCACACCTTCTGGGCCTGCAAAGAGCTCTTCTTCATCCATGGCATCAACAGGGCAAACACATGATATTATTTGTCGACGTTGCAAGGGTGGAGGTCATTATGCGAGAGAATGCCCATCTAAGCGTGTGATGATTGTTACTGAGGATAGTGGGTATGAGTCCGCTAGTGACTATGATGAGGAGACTTTGGCTCTTATTACACGTGACGAACACGGTGGAGACGATTCTGATCATGAGACGCAATACATGGCTCCTGAAGATGCTGACAGGTATGAATGTTTAGTTGCTCAACATGTTTTGAGTGTGCAGGTTACACAAGCTGAGCAAAATCAGAGGCATAATTTGTTCCATACAAAGGGAGTTGTGAAGGAACGTTCTGTTCGCGTGATCATAGATGGAGGGAGCTGCAATAACTTGGCTAGCATGGAGATGGTGGAGAAGCTATCTCTCACCACAAGACCACATCCACATCCTTACTACATCCAATGGTTCAACAACAGCGGCAAGGTTAAGGTAACACGTACTATTCGTGTGCATTTTAGTATCTCTACATATGCTGATTATGTTGATTGTGATGTGGTACCCATGCAAGCATGTTCCTTATTACTTGGTAGACCATGGCAATTTGATAAAAATTCTATTCACCATGGTAGAAACAATCAGTATACTCTTGTTCATAAGGATAAAAATATTACTTTGCTTCCTATGACTCCTGATTCCATTTTGAAAGATGATATTAATAGAGCTAATAAAGCAAAACAGGAGAAAACTAAGAGTGAAAATCAGATTGTGGCAAAAGAATTTGAGCAACAAATGCAGCCTAATAATAATAAACAATCTAGTGTTGCTTCTGAAATTAAATTGAAAAGTGCATGTTTACTTGCCACCAAATCTGATATTGATGATCTAGATTTTAGCAAATCTGTTTGCTATGCTTTTGTGTGCAAAGAGGCATTATTTTCATTCGAGGACGTGCCTTCCTCTTTGCCTCCTGCTGTCACTAACATTTTGCAGGAGTTCGCCGACGTCTTTCCACAAGACGTGCCACCGGGATTACCACCTATTCGCGGGATTGAGCATCAAATTGACTTAATTCCCGGTGCATCATTACCCAACCGGGCACCATACCGTACCAATCCAGAGGAGACGAAGGAGATTATGCGTCAAGTACAAGAACTGCTCGACAAAGGTTATATACGCGAATCCCTTAGTCCTTGTGCTGTTCCTATCATTTTAGTGCCGAAAAAGGATGGTACGTCGCGTATGTGCGTTGATTGTAGAGGCATTAATAATATTACTATTCGTTATCGTCATCCTATTCCTAGGCTAGATGATATGCTTGATGAATTGAGTGGCTCTACAATATTCTCCAAAGTTGATTTGCGTAGTGGATACCATCAAATTCGTATGAAATTGGGTGATGAATGGAAAACAGCATTTAAAACTAAGTTTGGATTATATGAGTGGTTAGTCATGCCTTTTGGGTTAACTAATGCACCTAGTACTTTCATGAGGTTAATGAACGAAGTTTTACGTGCTTTCATTGGACGATTTGTGGTAGTTTACTTTGATGACATATTGATTTATAGCAAATCTTTGGAGGAACATTTGGAACATTTACGTGCTGTTTTTATTGCTCTACGTGATGCACGTTTGTTTGGTAACCTTGGAAAGTGCACCTTTTGCACCGACCGAGTATCTTTTCTTGGCTATGTTGTTACTCCACAGGGAATTGAAGTTGATAAAGCCAAGATTGAAGCTATTGAGAGTTGGCCGCAGCCCAAAACGGTCACACAAGTGAGGAGTTTCCTTGGCCTCGCTGGTTTCTATAGGCGTTTTGTGAGAGATTTCAGCACCATTGCTGCACCTCTCAACGAGCTTACAAAGAAGGATGTGCCTTTTGTTTGGGGTACCGCACAGGAAGAAGCCTTCACGGTATTGAAAGATAAGTTGACACATGCTCCTTTACTCCAACTTCCTAATTTCAATAAGACTTTTGAGCTTGAATGTGATGCTAGTGGAATTGGATTAGGAGGTGTGTTATTACAAGAAGGTTAATTTTGATGCTAAGAACGTTCTGAATTGATTTTAAAAATGCATGAGTTAACTAAGGAAAACATTGAGCGTATGAATGCTAAATATAAACTTGCTGGAGATAAGGGTAGAAAACATGTTGTGTTTGCGCCTGGAGATCTTGTTTGGTTACATTTGCGTAAAGATAGATTTCCTAATCTGCGCAAATCAAAGCTAATGCCACGCGCTGATGGTCCTTTTAAGGTGTTAGAGAAAATAAATGATAATGCATATAAACTTGAGCTACCTGTAGATTTTGGGGTTAGTCCCACTTTTAACATTGCAGATTTGAAGCCTTATTTGGGTGAGGAAGATGCGCTTCCGTCGAGGACGACTTCATTTCAAGAAGGGGAGGATGATGAGGACATCAATACCATTGTTACACCCACAGCCCCTACTGTTACATATACTGGACCAATTACTAGAGCTCGCGCACGCCAATTAAATTACCAGGTACTTTCGTTTCTTGGTAATGATTCTAATGTTCATGAGATTATGATGCTGCCTAAATTGGATACATTTGTTTTGCTTACAAATGAAGGGCCTAGCTTGGAGAAGGATGAACATTGGAGCAAGAACATGCATGGAGTTGATGGCATGCGCAAGGGGATCAAGAACGGAGTTACAAGTGATGATTTCAGGACTTTGAAGCCGCCATAAGGAGTGCATGAAGCCTTGGACGAAATATACAAGATGCCACTTCATAATATTCGTCCATAGGCTATTCTAGGTGCTGCGTCACCTTATTAATGGGCCAGGCCCATGTAATTTCGAAATACTTAAGTATAGGCTATTTTTAGAGTCCGTATGTGTGGGGAAACAAGAGTTAGGGTTGGTTTCGGACCCCACCCTCAAGGGCCACGAAATTCCCCCCTCTTCCTCCATATATACAGCCCTTAGGGCGTCGTTTAGACTTTGGGTTTTGTTTAGATTAAAAGTTCGCCATAGCTGCAACTTCGCGTACTTCGTTTGTGTCCAACGACCAGACCAAGACGTCACAGAACCCCACCTTGATCAATAAAGCTTTCATCTTATATTCGCAATATCCCGATTGCAATCTCAGTTTCTTGCTTGTTCTTCATTTGCTCGCAGGAAACAGACCCTCGTGGTCAGGTTGATCGTGCTCCGGCGTGGTCAATAACCCTCGGAAGTTGGTTTAGCGATTGCTAAGGCGCGACGTCTCGCACGTTCGTAGTCGGATCGTCAAGGTCGACTCCCACAGAAAACGATAGCCACCATCTCATCGAAACATCGGGACACCATTAGCCTCTATCACTAAGGCGCGACGTCCTCGCACGTTCGTAGTCAGATCGTCAAAGTCGACTTCCTCCAAAACGATAGCCACCATCTCATCGAAAGATGGGACACCTTTGCTTCTATCATGAAGCGCCGGATGTCCGGGGTTGACGCCGGATGTCCGCGGCCTGGAGCATTTGGCGGCTGGGCGACTGTTGCTCTACTGGTCGTCTCCAGTGGCCGGATGTCCGGGCCTGGGGCCGGATGTCCGGGTCCTGGAGCTGCCTTCTTCTCCTTTCGGCGTTTCTCTTCATCCGTGGACTTGGCGGTTTGTCTGACCTCACGTGCATCTTCGGGAGGGTCCTCTTGATACCTAGTCATGCATAACATTCCGGACTTAGGTAGTAGCCATGCCTCGAGATGATCAAATGGGATATCACTAAGGAAAGAAGTCACCTCGTTCTCGAGAGCTATAGCTCGTGCTCGTGTCATGGGGATGATCGTAGGATGCTCCGCAACAGGTGCTCTTTTGTAAGAGTTTGTAGCACGGTGGGAAGGTGGGTGAGATGCTCTTTGAGAGATTTGCTAAACACAAGAATATCATCAAAGTAGATGATGAGGACATGACTACCTTGGATACGACCAAAAATATTGCATACATGCATATTTGTCAGGTGATTTCTAATGCAAACTATTCAATAATCTATTTATGTTATCCAGAACAAAAATACTTCACACACTTTTGTGTTTTGTCTAATTGTAGGTGTATGGGACATTTGTACAATCCACATATGAAGATAAGGGAAAAGGAGAAGTTTAGGTTGTGTTCAAAAAGTCCTCTCACGTCACTTTTGGGCCAAGAGAAGATAGAGTCCAAGTCTCTCACGTTCTGGATTCAGATTCGGACTGCACAGACATACCTGACTCAAAACGCCAACAACTTTTTCATACGGACTCCGAATTGGGTGATTCTTTTTTTGTTGGAAACTAGATTTCGTGCTCTTTCCAACCCAATTGGATTCACCTTCAAATTCGTCCGGAGCGTTGAGTTACGGACGAAACAATCTGACGTTGCAGCAGAATCCGAGTCAAACTACAAGCCCAAAGGTGTTGCATCACCTCCACTTGGGCCCATGAGCCTTGTACGACCTAGGGTTAGTTTTAGGCTGCCTTGGGACGTCCTCCCACCTCCTTGGCCGCCACCCCTTGCTCCTATATAAGTAGATCCATCTAGTAGCTTTTTCCTTGGGGATTTGTTTAGTTAAAAGTTAGCCATTGCAACTTCGTGTACTTCGTTTGTGTCCAACGACCAGACCAAGACCGCTTACGATCCCCACCATTATCAATACTTCATATATATTTGCGATATTCAGATTGCTTTATCATATTCTTGCTCGTTCTTCGATTGCTTGCAGGAATAGACCTTCGTGGTCAGGCTGACCGTGCTTCCAGCATCGTCAGTGTCAATAACCCTCGGAAGTTGGTTTAGCGATTGCTAAGGCGCGACGTCTCGCACGTTCGTAGTCGGATCGTCAAGGTCGACTCCCATAGAAAACGATAGCCACCATCTCATCGAAACATCGGGACACCTTAGCCTCTATCAAGTGGTATCAGTTTTCAAGTTGCTCGGTGAGAATTTCCAGTTTTCCTAGATTAGATTTATTTTCTTACCTATTATCCAAGAAAAAGCCACAAAAAAGAGTTAGATCTATTCATCCTTGGTCCAAGCCAGTCTGAGCCTTTGCAATTTTCTTTTCATTGCTTGCATAGTTGAATTATCGGTTGCATCGTCGTGTCGAGTTGCTGGTCTTAGTGTCTAGTTTGTTTAGAGTTTCGAGTTCTGTTCATATTAGTCACACCACCGCTGCATCATTATCTCTTCCGCTGTCCACCACCCATCCATCAATTTCCACCACGTGCTACCCACCATTCATTATCATAATAATAGTTGAGATCGTTCACATATTCGCTTGATCCAATCTGCGTCTTATCTAGTTTGTTTTGGAAAGAGGGAGAAAAAAAGAGAGAAAAAAACGAGAAAAAAAGAGAAAAAAAAGTCAGAGAAAAAAAGGAGAAAAAAAATCAAAAAAATCGGCACAAACTTTTTCAAAGGAAAGTTGGAGACAAAGTTGTTGATATATCCTGCTTGGCTGTTGTTTCACATCATTATCTTTACTGCCGTTGTGATATTCACTTATATCTTGCTGTCCAGAGCTACTTAGTATCCTTCATTGATGCTAGTTGTGCTATGACGTGACCTCATTAGTGTTCTAGGCTCGCGTCTCTAGTTCGGTCTAGCCTAG
This sequence comes from Triticum urartu, assembly GCF_003073215.2. NCBI lineage: Eukaryota > Viridiplantae > Streptophyta > Magnoliopsida > Poales > Poaceae > Triticum > Triticum urartu. The sequence goes on along the minus strand of NC_053025.1, from coordinate 294,713,279 downwards.
GACCAGCACAGTACCGTCGTTGAGCATTTATTCAACATTGCATCTCTGAATTGATTATTGCTAATCTTTTGCTACCATATATAGCCAACCCAGCTCCACATATTTCTACACCGTGTATACGTACGTTCCCCTGGCAATCGCTTTACACAATCTTCAGAGTTATTTGACACTGTTGGTTGCCTGTCACCACCTGTTGCTTGGTAAGAACTTGTAAGATATTGATATTTGCTTTACTGTGAGCGCTTTACCACCACACCCTAGTAGTTCATAGGAACATTATTCTTGAATTTTGTTTCTTGTTTCTACTAATCATGACAGGTTCCGAAGATAGAAGTTCTTGGACGACGGACACATCTTCACCATCACGAGAGTTGGGACAACACACACAAGCACATGGTCAGGTTATCTTTTTACCGTCATTTGAGGGTAGATTTAATCCTACTACATATCTAGCTTGGGAGCTTGAAGTAGAACAAGTTTTTAGTCACCATGACTTTTCTGAACTTGAGCGAGTGTGAGCAGCCACTAGAGCATTTACTGATTTTGCTTCTGTTTGGTGGAGTGTACATTGTAAGAAAAACATTGATAACCAACCCACAACTTGGAAAGTTTTAAAAGCTGTAATGAGACAACAATTTTTCCCTCCTTATTATCGTCGTGAATTGCTTCGCAAATTTGAACAATTTAAACAAGGCAACAACACTGTTCATGCTTACTACCAAGAGTTCAAATCTTGTATGCATCATTGTGACATAGAAGAATCTGAGAATGATACAATGAATAGATTTTTTGGTGGTTTGAACCATGATATTCAGGCAAGATTTCAGTATATTCCTCGTTGCATTACTGGTATGTATGTCCGTGCTTGTACCTTTGAGAGACAGATAAAGAAGGATGCATTAGGTGACTACAACAACTGCTATTCCAGTTCATGCTCACCACCGCCGGTGGGTTCCTCCATCATTGCACCTCGGATTATGAGCGTGGCATCATCTCAAGGGTATGGTACATTGTCAGCGTCCTTACCTACATCAGCTACATCTTTGCCACAAGGTAACAGTAAAGATATTGATGATATAACTTCACATGAGAATGATGCATGCCTAGTTAACTTGAATGCGTCATGTATTGAGTTACCTGTTGATTTGAGCACACCACCTATTTTAGAGAATCTTGTTACTGTCATGAATGCGTCATGTGATCAAACAACTGAAATATCAACAATTTTGAGTGCACCCATTGAATTAACTGTTGATGCAAAAGAACTAATGTTTAATCATTTTGATACGGCCTCCAATCTTGGTGATGATTCTGTGTCCAATGACTTATTGCATGTTTGCTTATTTAAGCATGTTGTAGCATGTAAATTTGATGCAAGTAAGGTTTATTCACCAAAGTTGGGATGGTTTAATGATGAACATTGCGAATCTTTTGAAATGAATAAGAGCTTCACTTATATGTGCAAACTGAGTTCTAATATTTTCATGCCTTCTACTTCTTGTGATAATTTTTTGGCTTTAGTTTTTATGAACTATGAAAGTTACTCATGTATACATGTGTCATACGTGCAAAAATCAAGGAAGTTAAACTGGATGACATATACATATACAACATGTACACCTTGTCTCTTTTGTTAGCCACATTTCAGATTAAGCAATGCCGAGGACGGCTTTGTTTTCAAAAAGGGGAGGATGATGAGGACATGACTACCTTGGATACGACCAAAAATATTGCATACATGCATATTTGTCAGGTGATTTCTAATGCAAACTATTCAATAATCTATTTATGTTATCCAGAACAAAAATACTTCACACACTTTTGTGTTTTGTCTAATTGCAGGTGTATGGGACATTTGTACAATCCACATATGAAGACAAGGGAAAAGGAGAAGTTTAGGTTGTGTTCAAAAAGTCCTCTCACGTCACTTTTGGGCCAAGAGAAGATAGAGTCCAAGTCTCTCACGTTCTGGATTCAGATTCGGACTGCACAGACATACATGACTCAAAACGCCAACAACTTTTTCATACGGACTCCGAATTGGGTGATTCGTTTTTTGTTGGAAACTAGATTTCGTGCTCTTTCCAACCCAATTGGATTCACCTTCAAATTCGTCCGGAGCATTGAGTTGATTGTGGATCGTGTATCTTACTTTATGTACTCGAGGATCTAGTGCATGTGTAACTTGTTCTTGTTGGTTGAGTGATTCTCTTGTGTTTCCCTTTGTGTTTCCCTCGTGTTCCTCGTGTTCTTCGCGGGATCCGCTCCTTTCATGAAAGATCGGGCGATTAGGGTTCTACCCTACATCATTCCTCCACCGGGGCGCTCTCTAGAGAGTGCTCCGTTACCGCCCAGGAACCATGTGTTCCCCCGGCTACGGGATCCTGCCCTTCAGCGGCCGCGACCTTTGCGGCCTCATCTGCGGCTGACCTCCCTATGTTCGCCACCACTTCCAGCAAGTCTGGTTCCTCGGCCTAGGGGCCTGCGGGTGGAAGGAGCCGGAAAACTACCATAAGAATGGAAGGTTCGGAGCAAATAAAGGAGCCAGTGGAAGCAGCCAGAGTATGGAAGAGAAGAAAGAATAAGCTAGATACCTGAAGAAGTCTGCAGGGCAGGGGTTTCTACTTCCCAACAACAGTCGTTGCCGGGTCACGGGCTTCGCGCTCTGCCGGGGATGTCCCGGCAGCTTTCTGTGCAGTCTTTGCCGCAGAGGATTCCATGACGATATCCTCAGCTAGGGCGACAGGGGGCGCGTGCTCCCTCAAAAGAAGCTCGTCCCACGGTGCTTCGTCCCCACTTCCGTGTGAAGGGGCAGAAGGGTCGCCCCCATCACCTCCAGCGGGCAGGATCGGGTCCCCACACCAAGTGGCTGGATTGGGGGCTCGGCACGACGTCTTCCGCATCCTTTGATGAGGACATGACTACCTTGGATACGACCAAAAATATTGCATACATGCATATTTGTCAGGTGATTTCTAATGCAAACTATTCAATAATCTATTTA